>NC_043740.1:1183476-1284984 GCF_004337985.1 Pyricularia pennisetigena
GGGGTAAGATAGATATATTTGATATAATAATTCAACTTGGTATACATACCGAATTATACAAGCCGTTTAATTTAATAAGCGGACAGGTAAAATGTACGTAATTTTATATATAATTTACAATCAAAACGCTTTTATATTTTTACCAATTCTCACATTGGTAAAACCAAAGTTTCAGGGATTAAATCAAAGATTAAAAGAAGCCTTAACGCGAGGTCCAACTCGTAACACCCGTCTATATTAATTTTTCATAAAAGGAAATATTCAATTTGTGCCATATTTCTATTTTTTGCTTTATTTAATTAAGTAGAATTTATAAAGATGAAGTTGATTGACCATTATGTAAAAAACAATAGCAAAATGGATATACTAGAATTCCTTTCTGTTCTAAAGTTATTTGCGTAAATTATTCAGTTTGTCGACAAATAAATAAATAATATATAAATATTGATCAAAGTTTGTTTTAAACTATAAGTGGATGCATTTTAAAGTTTGAAACCCGCTAAATTACAAATATTACTATCTGGTTTTAAACCGGTGTTATATATCATTATTCAAAATAATAATTAACTATAATAATAAAATGCAAATTCTACTAAATATTTAAACATCTTCCTAAATGAATTGAATTTAAGGACGCGGCCTTTTTTACCTACTTCGCTAAACTCCAGTTAATCCCACGCAAGTTATTTTATATTTTTAAATTTTTTAATTAATTTTTTATTCGAATATTTGATTGCATATTTTGGTTATATTATTTTATTTTGTAATTATATTTTAATAGAATATTAATTATACCGCTGTTCAATTGGTTGCGCGTATAAGAAATGCAGCTGATTGCATCTCACGGGCGGTCGCAGGGCGTTTATAAGGCCTGTTTATAATATAACATATATACCCGCTATAAACGGCGAAATGCGACAAATTGTCCTCAGATTAAAACGAACGCGATCTTTTCGTTTTCGGCCAATGTAATTAGTCGAAAAACCATGTGGCTAAAAAGTAAATAAAACGCTCGGTCCCCACTGCGAAGCAGGGGGGTTTAATTTAAATATTGAAATAAGTGCGGACCCTTATTTCAATATCGAAAAACATATAAGGGAAATAAAGCAAAATTTCCCCCACCAATACATTTAACTTACTAATCCCAAAATTAGTAAATTGATTTAATGTATTTAAACCCTGTAATTACAGGCGTTTACAGCGGAATTAGCACTATGCTGCACTTAAATTAATGCCCAAACCCCTGTTAGTAACCCATATTAGTAACAATAGGGTAATTAACTGTTTAATTATCCTTTGAGATTAATCCATTTGCGTAATTAACGCTTTCAATTGCAGGTTTTGGGCCCGTAATTTAACGTTTAAAATTTCGTTTGGGCTGGGTTCAAGCCCCCTATTTGTTGGAAATGGACTTTAAAAGCCCTATATAGGGCTATTGTCCATTCTAAATTAACCTAGACTATAATTGCAATTCACTAATTTTATAATTATAATTAATTAACCTAGTCGCCTAAGGCTCTATACCTTATTAAATCTAGGATTTACTATACGATTTGCCTTCTAACACTTATAGGCCTATAATTACCAATTATAGGGTTTATTGCTATTTTCAATGGTTGAAATCCACTAAAAATACAGGGTTGGAATCCCTGAAATCCGCAATTAGTGGGTTATTAGCGGACGAATGTAGGGCTTCTTGGCCCTAACACGCTAGCGTAAGCCCTACTAAGACTTTGAGCCAATTACAGTGGCGTGCACGATCCACAAAAACCACACCAAAAATTTTGGATTTGCAATGCAAGCGAGAGTTTTAATACTTGAAAATTAGGCTTAGGTCAAACGTTAATTTTCAGCGATCCCCATTGTAAATACAGGGGGTTAGGTGTTAACTTAGCTTTTCAAACCAACAATTTTGCACAAAAGCAGCAATATTTTTGTCAATATACGTGCTGTAGGGATGCGATAATAACCAAAACAAAACCTAAATTTCAGGTTTTCCAGCGATATAAAATACATTTTGGTGCATAAACTACAACTTTGGCGGGCTTACAACCTGTTAACGATATGGGTTATTAACAGGGGTTTAGGCATTAATTTAAGTGCAGCATAGTGCTAATTCCGCTATAAAAACCTGTAATTACAAAGTTTAAATACATTGAATTGTTTATTAAAATGGTTTACTAATTTTGGGACTAATAATTTAAATTTAGTAATGGAAGAAATTCTGCTTTATTTCCCTTATATATTTTCTAATATTGAATTGGGCGTCCGCACCCCTGAAAACGTGCCGGTGCCGCACACGATTTTCCGAAAAATTGTTTTGTATGCGTTGTTGAAAAAACACCCTGATTTCCATACAAACCATTTCTGGGTTCGCACTAATTTGCTAATTTGGTGAAAATTTTAACCCGATACAGGGAAGCTGACTCGTAGGTGAAGGGTGGGTGTTAAACCCGCTATAAGATAAACCCCATTCGCTGACCTTTTGAATTGCAACTCCTGCAATATAAAATATAATGGAAAATCCGACACCCCGACAGCATCACTTCGGCACTATTTATTGTCGCTTATACAGAAATAAAAGTGGACCCATTACATGCTAAATAACGCATATAATTAACAGACTTATTATCGCCAAACTTAAATTAAAGATTCTACCGAATCTATCCGAATATAAAGAGATATATCGTTGTCACCCCTTATGTTGAGTTTTACCACGATGTATTAATAGAACCACGGCTGTACGAACAAATAGATTTATTAATTTTATCGGAAATATGTTTTCCATTATTGGATTCGGGTTTTATTCAAATTCATAGTATACCGAATAAAAAATAATATGCCTGGATATATGATATAATAATAGAATTTCTTTTTTTTAGCGTCTCGGGGGAATTAGTTGTTGGTAATATTTCCATATTAAGTATATTGCTGGTAATACCGTTATAAACGGCGAAATGCGACCAAATTGCTTTTAGATAAGAACGACCGCGATTTTTTCGGCCAATGTAATTGGTCGAAAAGCCATGTGGCTGAAAGGTATATGGAGCGTTCTATCCCCACTGCGAAGCACGGGGGTTAGTCTGAGCACTGTGTGAACATGGCTAGCGCAGGGCTAATTATATTAGCTACCCTGCATTATTTTATAGCGGCTAGCACGGGCTATCTTTATTAGTCACCCTGGATCGAATAAATAAATAAATAACAAATAAAACGTGTACGCGTTTATTATACACACAAAGCTTTTTATATCACGTCTTTGTTCAGAGTTTTAATAACAAAAAAAATACGTCGTATATAATCTAGCTTTGTGGTATAACGCACGTACCATAATCTAAATCATGTATACGTTGTTGAAGTGCGTGGGTTCGAATCCCGTTGTGGTCGCAGATTTTCTGTGCATGCATAAACACAATAGGCCGTTAGGCTTAATGGGCCGTTAGGCTCAATAGGTCGGCAGGTCAGTCACATGAATAAGGCCAAATCATGTGACGTGACCCCGCATTCCGGACATCCGGATCGAAGATCTGCACCTACGGATTCGAACACGTAATTTATAACTTAGCCTTAGATTTATCACCTTTATAACCTTTATCGATTCAACGATTCAACGAATCGATTGTGTAACAACAATATATTATCTCTATTACCCGCCAGCAGACGGTTATCTGCCATTTCAACGTTCCATCAGTCTTATACGTGATCCACCTTTCCCCGCGTTTAAGACTAAGCTTATTCTATCTCGTAACCTCCTCACACACTGACACTATTTTTTCAAATCTAAACCAGAACGTTTTTTGGATGAATTTACAAATATTAACATAACCGCAATTAAAACACGTTCAATTGTGAAACTTTGGGCTTTAGGGATAAGCCCTGAGACTAACCTGTTTTCGGGCTTTGGCAGGCTTTCATTTCAAATATTTGCCACTTAATCCTCGATGAAGTTCTGTTAATTTTAACGTGTACAACTGTATTAAATCCTTCTAAAATATGAGTAAATAACACCCAGTCAAATGTTTAAACTTAGAATAAGGGCTACCCCTTGTTATATTCCAAAACAAAAGGTACAAGTGAAATTTCTTCCGTTTTTAAGCTTGAAACATAATTAAAATCAAGGCGTAAATACTTTATTCGGTTTAATTCTTCTTGTAGTTAGGGTCCCCTTTTTTTCGGTATCTAATTTTTGTTCCGTCGGCAAATGAAAGTGGGGTCGGCTTGCACCCATCACCAACTTTAGCCTGGTTACCTTTAGCGAATATATCCTGGCCGGTCTTGCCTTTTATTTCCATAGTAGTCCATTCGTCGTTTTCGTCTTTATATTTTATCAAAAACTCGCAGTCAATAGCAAAGGCCGTCGGGATATAAGCCGCGGCCAAAGCGAGGATAATCAATGTCTTCTGATAAATCATAGTTGATAAGAAAATTGGAAAGGTGAAAAGAATGCAAGGACTGAAGTAGGTTTGTTGAGGCAAATGGAAGCGGTTTAGAGTAAATTCGATTTCTTAATAGCTATATTTACTGTCTCGAACGCTGGTTGCAACTCATCTTATGTAGTTTCCAAGTTTCTATAAATAAATATTATTTCAATAGTAGGAACGTGAAAACATAAATAGTAACATAAAATTAACCTTTATAATGCGCATAATGTTCTAATATTACTCCGCTAATAAAGCTTTTTCGGGGTTATAAAGATTTTGAAATAAGGCAATCGCTATTAAAATCACATTAATTACGACTATGACCAACCACCTTAGCGAATTCCAACGAGCACGAGTTCGTGCTTTTTATTACAACGCCGGGTTATCCAAACCTCCAATTAATACCATTACTAGTTATTTACGAAATAAGATACGTTAAACATTTATTAACCCGAATCCTCGGTACCGCGGCTGGTCCGCCAGGCCACCTATAATAATTGCAGAAAAGAAGGACCAATTCGTTAAATTCATTTCGGTTAACCGTAAAGATAAGCGTATAGGTGAAAAGTAATTCGCTGCAACGTTTTTAGGGGGTAAATACGGCATATACGTAATTAGGCATGCGTTACAAATTCTTAGTCACAGATAAGGCCTGCCAAAACCCGAAAACAGGTTTAGCCCAGCCCGGCCCGCCAACCCATGGGCTCTTGGCGGGGGCCAGTAGTGGCCCACGGGTTTTCTTAGCGGGTAAATAAGGGCCCGCGGGCTGGCGGGCTTAACCCGAATTTAGTCTCAGTGCTCAGACTAGACTCCCCTGCTTCGCAATGGGGACCGAACGCTCCATATACCTTTCAGCCACATGGCTTTTCGACCAATTGCATTGGCCGAAAAGATCGCGCTCGTTCTAGTCTGAGGACAATTTGTCGATTTTCCCCGCTTATGGCGGGTATTTGTACTGTTTTGGCACTGTATATGCACTGCATACGTAATACCAACAGTATAAGCACTGTATATAATAAAATATTCGAATTAATAAATGAATAAAAATCGTAAAAATATAAGGTAACCTGCGTTGTTATGAATGAATTCTTTTTATTTTTTGACGCAGGAGCCGTTGGTATATATGTCTTTCAATAATATAAATATCTAAATATTGAATATATTTTTAATTTTTAATATATATTATTATATTTAATTCATTGTTTTGAGCAATAATATTTCATATAAATAAAGTATACTGTTATAAAACCGACTTTCAAATTTGCGTGGCGGTGGAAAGTGCATGCGATTACCGTTTAAAATAAATATTATATTAACATTTTTTATTTAATAAATATCTTATCAAAAAACTTAATAATTCGCCCAATTGTGTATAAATTTAGAACAAACTCTAATATAGCATTAATAATATATCATTATTATTGATTCTGCCGCTGTTCAATTGGCTGCGCGCATCAAAAATGCAGCCGACTGCACTTAACGTGCGGTCGCAGGGCTTTTATAAGGCCTGTTGTTAACACCACCCCTTAAACGTTATTCAGTGAGCCTGGACCTGAAAATAAGTTTGTTTTTACATTGCGTGGCCCTAAATAAACACCCTCACTTACGTTTTATAATGTGTTTTCCAATATGGGTTAACCTCCATTGGGTAAAGTATATTGCTTGGGCTAACGAGGGGCAATTGCTCCTTGCCACTAAGGCGCAAAATGCATGCACGCAACGGGAATTGAACTTGCGACCAATTCGGAGGTCGGCGCTACACGGGATTTCATAACCTGTTGATTATGCCGCTGTTCAATTGGCTGCGCGCATGAAAAATGCAGCCGACTGCTCTTAACGTGCGGTCGCAGGGCTTTTATAAAACCTGTTGTTAAGAATTATGTATAAATGTTACTTAGCGTTTTTTTTACCATTTACATTTTATTAAATAATATAAAAAATATAAAAACAGTATAATTTTACCATTTTTTTAACAAAGGAATTATAAAAACCGATATTTTAGAGCGGATTCTACGTGAGCGTTTGTATATATACGTAATTCAATCCCTGAAATTTTGGTTTTATTATCGCTAAAATTGGCACAAATATATAAGCGTTTCGATTATAAATTTTATACAAAATTGTATATACCTTACCTATCCGCTCATTCAACGGTTTATATAATCAGGTATATATACCAAAAATTGGTATAGAGTTATCTATACGTATACCATCCCCCCCCCCCTTGAAAAAAGTTTAAAATTAAGTTAATAAATAAAAATAATATAAAAAAATTCGAAAATCAAAATAAAATCGAAAAAATAATACCGCCATAAGCGGATTAAGGCCCGGGCCTAGCAGATTCGCCCAATTATACATATAAAAATATAAATTAAATCGTTATTTATATCGGTGCTAAATGTTATCTTCAATGTATAAACCGCTTATTTTTACGATTTCTTTTTTTTTTTTATAACGGAGTGTTGGTCGCCGAATTGACGAAAATACCGCCATGAGCGGCGAAAATCGACAAATTGTCCTTAGACCTGAACCAGAGCGTTTTTTGGATGGACCCACAGGTACATTGCAAAGCCGCAATTGAGCCACGAAGTGGAGCGAAGCGAACGAAGTGGATTAATTGTGGAGCTCTGGGCTTCGGGGATGAGCCCTGAGACTAACCCGAATTGGGTAGCCCGCGGGTTTTCGTGCTGGGGCGATTAAAAAGGAATGATAATGAAAGGAAAACGAGTTTGTTGAAATTGGGATAAATAATTAATAAATAAAATGTGTTTTTTAATATAACCATCGATTAACAGGCATTAAAATTAGAAATAACGCAATATAATGGAAGGGAAATTATGGTAACCATCCCAAATAATCATCCCTTCTTTTAAACCCATTATTTTGCTCTTTACACAACCAAATTAATATCTTTTATATCCGTGTTAATATTAATAAAATTAACCTGGTCATTATGCTGCTTTATCTATTCTTTATCCTGTTTTTTTCCTCGTTTTTATAATTATTTTTACCTACATTATCAGGTAAAAGAAAGTAAAGACGAAAAGGAAGTCAAATCCGCAGACGAAAACGAAAACGAGGAATTTGCAATAATAGTTAATTGCGGTATATATTTTCCAGCGATTTTAATTAAAGCTTTACCAGCAATTTTGCGAGGTTTTTTACCTGCAATTTTGGCAGGTAACGGAGTTTTCGCTATTTTGGAAATTTTTGGGAACCTCGATGCAAGGCGTAATGGGTTTTAACCATTAGGACCAAATAAAATCGAAGCAACGGGTAATGGGGATATAAGTTTTTTATTTTTGGGGCTAATACGGCCATAACCAACCATTTTAAGATCCTTTTAATTAAAATAATGGGTGTATATCCATTTACTTATAATATGTAGGATATACTTAACGAAACACAAATTTTTAATTTGGATGATGATACGGCGAACGTGGATGGCGCAGAAACTGGTAATTAAATAATATTAAAATGGTTATATAGGATGGTTATAATAAAAAGCTTTTATTTGTAAAAGAAATTACAAAAAAACATTTTACTGCTTTTTGCAAAAACTATAAAAGCGGTTAATTGGAAGCGGAAAGCATATTTATAATTTTAAATCATATCCCGTATTAAACGTTTGAAAGGAGTTTTGGGGACGAATAGTTTAGGGGTTTTTTGGTACCGCCTAATTTCGCGTAAAACAATTGCTAAAATGGATAAAATTTATTACCAAATTTAAACCGGCGATTTTGCCATTATTTGCCCAATGGTATGTCTTTCTATTCAAAAACCTTTGTATAAATTAAGGAAAAATTTGAATTTTCTTGCCTGCAATCGAAAGGGGAATTTGGGCGCGAGGTGTTATGGATTCGTGCCTAAGGCACGTATTACGTAATAAGATACAAAAGCGGGTTAGGGGTAATATATAAAGGGAAGGATATTACCACGACCCGGACATACACTTTTTCCTCCCTTTTTCCCCAGCGTTAATAATAATACCAATAAAAATATCTAACGGTTTTAAAACCGTTAATTTACCTTATAATATTTACCAACGCTCGAATTTAAATACGATAATAATTAACCCAAAAGCAGGCCCGGGAAGGGAAATTTACAATTTTTACCAAAACCTGGTCGCGAATATTACGATGCTAAAAAAACGTATTGCTTAAATACAATTGCAATTTTCGAACGCAGGCGCGATCG
Organism: Pyricularia pennisetigena; assembly: GCF_004337985.1. NCBI lineage: Eukaryota > Fungi > Ascomycota > Sordariomycetes > Magnaporthales > Pyriculariaceae > Pyricularia > Pyricularia pennisetigena. The sequence goes on from NC_043740.1 coordinate 1,192,095, forward strand.
CGTAAAAACAACGCCCCAAAAGGAAATTTTTACGCAAACCCCCACCGTACGACGGCGTACCGGTTACGTTTACAATTTAAAAATAAATTATTTCGTACAAATTAATACGCGACGCGGAATTTATCGGGAATTAGCGCGACTTATTCGAGTATATATAATTTAATTTTACCACGATAATATAAAATGTCGTCCGTTTTTTTTACGAAGTAAAAGGTACGGGAAAAGGGTATAATTACGAAGATTTTATCGAATATTTGGGACGTACGTATAATAACTTTTATAAAAAAACCCAAACCTTCGCCGAATTAAAAATACTCCGAATGCGATACGGCGAATCGTTCGCACATTTTTCTACCAAATTCGAACGCTTTTTTATTACGGCCGGGGGTTTCGAATAATTGAACGAAATACGGGCCAATTATTTGCGTTTCCGGGTCGTTAACCGGATAAAAAAGGCGTCGGTAAAAAGGGGTATCGCTTCCAATTCCTACCACGGATTTATCGCTATATACCGCTATATCGCCCAGGATTTAAAAATTATTAATTTGGATAAACGTTTTAATTAAAAACGGGACGCCCCCTTTCCAAATTCTTTATAAATAAATTTAAAAAATATAATAATAACGGGCGTATTAGCGATAAAAATTGATTAAAACCGTTATAACGTTGGTAAAAAACGAGGAAGGCGCCGATTGGATAAAAATAAAAAAAAGGATCGGGTTTTATAAATATCCGTTTAAAAATTCCAACGACGCCGTAAAATAAAAACCTATTTCCGTTGCGGGTCCGCCTTTTATTACGCCCAAAATTGCTAATTCGCACCGGTTATACGTCCAACGTTAAACGACCCCGAAAAAGGAAAAAATTAACCTTGGGTTACAATTTTAACCCAAAAAAGGCCGACGCGACGGGCCCGGACCACCCTATAATACGCTGATAAATATGGATCGGAAAAAACAATTAAAAAAATATAAATTATAATAAATGGGCGACCATTCCTTATCCCGGTTTTAGCTAATTTAACGAAATTTATTATTAAATAAATGGATTTAAAATGCGAATATTACGCGGGTATAAACAAAAATTGTACCGAAAAATTGGGAATAATAAAAGTCTTTTTACCATAATTCCGCCGGTTAGGCACGGTAACGGGACGAAGACGAACCAATATACGGGAAATAGGTAATTGCGACGGGGATATTGACGGTTAATCCGCGCCGATGTTTTTTTATATAATCCCGGGATTAACGCAGGATTTATTCCTGGGATTTTTTTGGATAACCCACCGAAAAATGGTATTTAACCCAAATTAAAAAATATTAAAAATAAGGTCCGTTAAAGGGTTATTCGTGCAAAAACTGTTCCTGCGTCCGAAAAATAGGAAATTTACGGTGGTTATAAGCAACGTATTCCGGGCCGCGGCCCGAAAAATAAAAAAAAATACGAACGAATAAATGGAATTCGTTTTTATTTCGTTACGAAATATAACCCGGGTCCTAACCCTGTCGGCGGTAAATAAAAACGACGTAAAACCCCCGGCGACGTTACCCGTAAAATTAAAAAATTTTAAAAACCTATTTAACGATGGTAAAATTTCGGTTTTACCCCCGTATAAAAACGAATTGGATTATTATATCCGGATTTAAAAGGATAACGACGGTAAATCCCCGCCGTTACCATAAAACCGGTTATATTATATACCGCGCAATTAATTATTGGAATTGCGGCGATAAATAATCGATATAATAAATAAAAAATAAATCCGAATAAACGCGTCGTTAACCGCAACCCCGGTCCTAATAGTCCGGAAAATTTTTGGAAAATGGCGTTTATACGTCGATTATAAAATATTAAACGTTATTACAATATAGGACCGGTATTTTTTACTATTAATTGAAAAAGTATTCCGCTTTCTATCCGGAATAAAATGGTTTATTAAAATAAACGTACGCGTAATTTGCCATAAATTACGCGTGGCCGAAAAGGATAAATATTTTACAATTTTTCGTATAAATTTCGGATTATTCGAATAATTAATATATTTATTCGGATTAACGGGCGCCCCGGCCACATTCCAACGATATATTAACGGCGTCCTCGGGAATATATTGGATAATTATAAATTAATATATTTGGACGATATTTTAATTTATACGTCCGGTTCCAAAACGGATTATTGGCGGAAAATTACCTATATTTTGGGAAAATTAAAAAAAGCGGGCTTAAATTCGGATTTCGATAAAAACGCGTTCGCAACTATTTCTATTAAGTATTTAGGGCTTATTATATACGCCAATATAAACGTGGAAACCGATCCGGAAAAATTACGCGCGATCCGGAAATGGGAAACCCCGACGAGGTTACGAAAATTGCGCGGTTTTTTAGGATTCGCAAGTTTTTACCGGGATTTTATAAACGGGTATTCGGGTTTAACGGCGCTTTTATTTCGATTTATTAAAAAAAATACCGTTTAAATAAACGCCGGAAAAAAACGTTATTTTTAAAATATTTAAACAAATATTTTTGCAAGCGCCAATATTGGCCCAATAAAGCGACGAAGCGGAAACGAAAATAAAAACGGACTATTCCGGCGCAATTATCGGGGGGGTATTGGTATAAAAAAAAGGACGGGTTATAAAAACCGATAATATTCCATTCCGTTAAATTAACGACGGCCTAACGTAATTATACCATTTACGATAAAAAATTGCTCGCGGTCGTCCATTATTTGCAAATATAGGAAACGGAATTACGCAATATCCGTTTTCCTTTTACTATTTTTACGGATTATAAAACGTTCGAATATTTTACAAAACCGAAGGTGGTATTGGAACGGTAAATGCGGTAAACCGAGGTTTTATCCAAATTTAATTACGTTTTAAAATACCGACCAGGGAAACACGCGACAATCCCCGACGCGTTATCGAAACGGGAGCAGGACGAAATTAACGAAAAAAAACGACAAGGTTACGCCCAATACCCAATATAATTATAATCGGTACTTTTTAAATATTATTATAAAATATATTACCGGCGGTCCCGGAAGGAATATTTATTTTTTAATAACTTTATATAAGACGATTTTGGAATAAAATAATGGAAAAAAACCCGGTATACGCCCACAAACGTAACGCGGTTTAATAAAATATAAAACGATTCCCACCCGAAACCGAAACGATAATATAAACAACGGATTATTTAATAAACGTTTCCGGCACGTTATTATATAAAAACCGTTTTTAATTACCCAATTGGGAATTTTTAACCACGGCAATTTTGCAACAAACCCACGAATCCCCAATAATTAGTTATTACGGTAAGGATAGCATATTTACAATCCTGGTTCGAAATTATTATTAGGACGGGAGAGCTGAATATATCCGACGATTCGTACGCAACTACAATATATACCGCAGGATAAAACCATTAAAACGACGCAAATAAAAACTATTATAAATTTACTCATACCGGACAGGTTTTGGAAACAAATTTCCATCGATTTTATCACGGAGTTCCCAGGTAATAATACGGACGCGCCGCGTTATATAATGGTTACAATTAATAAATCTTCCAAATATATCCAATTAAAAGCGATAAATTCGATAAAAGCCGAAATTTGCGCCGCAAAATTCGTTTCCACTTGGTGGCGGTTTAAAAGCTTTTTTAACGCGATTATATCGGACCGGGGGTCGGATTAAGTAAAAAGTTTTTAGTCGGAATTGTACCGATAAATAGGAATTTTACATTTATTATCGACGTTTTACCATTTAAAAACGGACGGGGGTACGGAACGGATTAATTAGGAAATGCAATATTATTTAAAAGTTTTCGTGGTATTAAATTAAATAAATTAATCCGGATATTTACCCGCCGTTTAATTAACGGTAAATAATAAAAATTCGTTAACCACGGGAATTAATCCTAATAAATTATTATTAAAATAGAAAATAAACGCGGTCCCGGTAATATCGGTAAACGGACGACCGGGTTCCACGTCCAAAAATCGCGCGAATTGGTTTCTACAACATTTTAAAAACGGTATAAACGTGGCCCACGCCGTTTTAATTTATACATAATAACGCCAAAAAAACGCAAATAAAATACGGAAACCAGCGGACCTTTTTAAAATAAAAGATAAAATTTTTTTAATTTACGGAACGTTAAAATTAATCGCCCGAAAAAAAGATTTAATCTTGTGGCGAGTAAATACACGATCGTGGCGATTTTTATACCATTAACGGCTACGTTAAACGTCCCGAAAAAAATTTACCCCATTTTTTACGTGGAATTGATCGAAAAAACCGCGGACGACCTATTACCGTCCCAAATTCGTACCGATATTAAACCCGGCCCGTTATTAATTTTATCCGATTTAAATAAAAAAACCGCGGAAAAATGGGTAATAAAAAAAAATTTGGCCGCGAAAAATATAGTGGGAAAAGGACGTAAACACAGAATTTTGGTAAAATGGAAAAAGTACGACGAACCCACGTGGGAAAATTTGGTAACGGTGGAAAATGTACGGGTATTGGACGAATTCGAAATAAAATAAAAACCGGCCCAAATAAATAATAACCTAATATCGAAACGACGTTAACAATTAAATATTTAACCGGACCAAAAACCTGCTATAATTAATTAAAAAGTCGACATTTCCCCGGGAAAAAACCGACGCGGTAAACCTAAAATAAATATTGGTTTAATTAAACGTACCGTAAAAAAATACGCTAAATTAAACCTTTTACCGGGGCGAAATGCAATAAAAATAAACCGACGATTATATAAAACACGCCTATTTTTGGGGCGACGTAACTGTATCCCACCCACCCAGTTTTTAAATTAAATTAACGTATATAAAACGAAATTATAATTTTACGCGGCGATAAAATATTAATCAAAAACCGAATTATACGTTTCCGATTTATTATTTAGGTTTCCTACCTTTTTATTTTTTTTTTATTTTAACGTCCTTTTTTTTATTTTAACGTCCTTTTTTTTATTTTAACGTCCTTTTTTTTATTTTATTATTTTCCGCGTCGTTTTTAAAAACCGGGAATTCCTATTATTTAACGAATTGGTTAATTTCCCGCAATAAAACGGTATAACGTCGGGCAATATTTTCGATTAAAAAAAATTTACGACGGGACCTTCTAAAAAACGGGTTTTTGCCTATATTACGATTAAAAATACGAGGGCGCGACGAAATAGGAGTACGGGGGCGCGAAAAATTAAATATATACCGAATCGGGGTACGAGTAAAACGAAATACGACGGGGTAACGCGAAAAAAGAGTTTCGAAACGTCGACGGGGCGTGGTAATAATAAAAACGAAAAAACGTGGGGAATACGCGGGGCGAAATTGGCGTATAAAAACAGCGGGGGAAAGCGTTAAAACGGTAGTTAAAGCAACGAAAATATTATTATTTCGGCGCGTTTCCTGCAAATTTCTTTTATAACGCGACGTTTTACGTTTTTAAAAAATTTAAAAATTAATAACGTTATCGAAACAATTGTATATTAAAAAAATTAAACGCATTTCCAGGTAAATAAAGCCGCGTGCAAAAATTTGTACCAATTAACGGTTACGACTACCGCCGCTACGAAAAAAGGTATTAGATGTAATAGCAAAAATAATAGTTTTTATAAAAATCGTCGCGGCCCCGGAATTGGCCATTTTATTTTATACGTCCTAATAAACGCGGACCCAATTAGTATACGCGGTAAAAAAGTTTCGAAATAGCACGGTATTTTTACCAGGGATTTTTTTACTATTTATAACGGTGCTTTTAATTAAAAGTTGGACGATATAACGATTATTATAGGTCGTGGTTTTTAATTTTCGTGAACGGCGGCGAAAAATAAATTTAAAAACGTAAACGGTTTCGCTGTAATAATAATACGATTTTTTGTGTCGTAATATCGTTGGTAATTAATACCGTCGGGGGTAAAACCATATTTTTGAACCCCATTAGTTTTGGACGTTTTTATACAAAAAACGCAAAAAATAAACACATTTTCCGGAACGGTATATTCGTCGTTATTTAAATTACCCTGGAGCTCCGCGGTACCGACAGCGCGACGAAAACGTTACAAATATAAATTAACAATACCATTTAATCGGTATTTAATTAATACAATTTACAAATAGGCGACCGTTATCATTGTACGACGAAAATAATTAATTATTGCGGTAAGGAGGCCGGCTATTTCCACCACGGGTACTGGTTTATCCAGGCGTTATTTATAGTACGATTAAGGAAATAAAGGCCCGGAATATAATAACGGCGAACTGGTAACGACGAATAACGATATAAATAATAAATAAAAACGAACAGGAAGCGAAAATAGACGAAAAAAAGTAATATAAACAAAAAATAAAATAATAGGAAAATGGGAAAAAATCGATAAAATGGTAAAGAAAGGAGGAAACGGGGACGAAAAAAATTCGAATAAAGGAAAACTTGGAAAGTAAAAAAAACCAGGACGATGACGCGGGAAAAATGCGAAAAGCAAAGACCGTAATTATTCCGGGAAATAAATTATACTAATAAATAAACAAACCTATACCGTTGAAAATAAAATAAAAATAAACCGCGATAACCACCCGTAAACGGTAAATACGATAAAAAAACCACAATATAATCGCAATTAAAAACGGGAGGATAAAATTCGACTACGGATTTATATTACCCAAAATTAAAAAAAGGCGAATTACGTTAACCGCCCGTAAAACGGAACCGGGGATAAAAAACCCGCGATATAACCGCGGCCGAAAATAAAAGGGTAAAACCCGACCACGGGTTTATACCGCCCGGAATAATAGACGGGTAAATTATAATAAGGTACGCGCCCGTTGGATTGCTTTTATATTTCCAAATAGGGATTATACCCGACAAAGGACGGGCGAATACGGGTTATATTATAGATTCGTGCCTAAAGCACGTATTACGTAATAAAATATAAAAGCGGGTTAGGGATAATATATAAAGGGAAGGATATTACCACGACCCGGACATTCACCTTTTCCTCCCTTCTTCCCCAGCGTTAGTAATAATACCAACAAGGATACTTAACGGTCTTAAGGCCGTTGGCTTACCCTATAACACGAGGAGCCATTTTAACCAAATTAATTGAGAACAGCCTGGCGATAAATCTTTTAATCAAAAAAAAGAATGGTTACGAAAAATACTTACAGGTAATGCGAATAACGGATAAAGAAGAATAAAAAACAGAAAAAAGATTGGTGCGGATAAATGGTCAGGTTAAAAACCGAAATGTTTTTGGCAATTGCGAAAAAGTGAATAAAGGCGGAGTGTAATTTGATTTAAACCTAATTAGGCTTAGGGTGGAAAACTTTTATCGACGGCGCTAAGCCGAATTGGGTAAAGCGCCAAAAGATTGAAGGTGGGATAGCCAAACTGGGAATCCAAACGTAGAAATTTTTTCGTTTTATTAAATTTATCAAATTTATTAGAGCAACAAAAGTTTAAAATTTAAACCGAATTTTCAACTTCAAAATTTAATTACAATTTTGACATATTTGGAACAATTAATTATCTTGAAATATGGCTATTATTTACAAATATGGATGAACATTGTCATTCTAAACAATGTATTTCAGTTTTAATTTGAAAATTAACAATTTTCAACGCCCAAATGCAAAAGCGACGAAAAAATAGGACGGAAAGCCCAGAATTTGCGCGATCGCGATAAAAGGCTGAAAACGCAAGCAAAAAATGACGACGAATTTAAATTAGCAGTAAACCGCGCACGCAAACGTTTTAACACCGCATTATTTCGTTAAAAGTCCAAATTTTGGAGCGAATATCAAACCTTTTCGTTTACTAAATTCGTATAAAAGCAAATGGAAAATGAATTTAAGATTGATTTTATTGCTAAATAGTGAATAATTATTATATATAACCTTTTTATTGCCAAAATAATATGGTAACCATTTAATGTAACCATGCAGGAAATTTCAAAACCAATATTAGCAAAATTTGCAATTTAATTTCAGTTTAAAATCCCGCACGCTTACGCCAATCGTCGACGAAAATTGGGAAAATATGGACGATTTGGATAATTTGGAGGAAGTTTTTAAAACGTTTTTTCAAATTCCCATTAAAAAAAGCCGGATTTAAAATGCAAAAATGGGAAAAGATGGTTGTTGTATTATTATTTAAATAATACTCTTACCAAAATAATACGGGTTGATTTGTCCGCCAAATTTTCCACAGGTTTGGAAAAAGTGTTTGACCTGAAAATTCTTTTAAATTTGGTAGTATAATACGCCAAATCCACTACAAAATCGCGCATTTTGGGAAAACGGCCAATTTTAGTTAAACCAAAATAGCTAAATTGGTAAATTATGGATGGTTATATAAAATGGTTATTTGAATATACGGTTCACAATTTCAAATATTGCGTAATTTATTTTACTATATAGTATATCGATATTAGTATTCCTTAGTAGCCCATATGGTTACCAAGGTCCATTATTGGGCGAAAAATATTGCGGTTAATAATTTTAATATTAGTTAAATATACCAGTTATCTCAAGTTAAAACCAAATAAATTTTACAAAATTTAATTTTCCCAAATAAAATAATCATTAATTATTTTTACCGGGCGATGTATTTAACGTTTATATAATTTTTTATTTTGGTTAAAGCAACCTTTTTACCCGTTTTTATTTGTTTTAGCGTACCCAAACCTTTAATTGTTAATTATAATTACATTAAAGCTACCGGTTTATTCCGCGTCCAAAAATCGTACAGGGTTTTTAATCGCAATATCCCTATCCAACGCATTTAGGCTGAATAGGCCCCCTATAAAATTTATGCAAATATGCTAAATAAATTAATTCGCACCATTTGCCGAAAAATAGTTTAAAAAAATGTGGAAAAATCGGTTATGCTCCCATTTACTGCGAATAATTGGGTTGGGGTACCTAATTACCCAAAGGTACCTAAACGTTAGGTAAAAAAGCTATAAGTGCTTATTTTAAACCCAATTCATAGTAAAATGCTTAAGGAGTTTAATTGGGATCATTTACCTGCTATTTAACTTATATACGGGGAATAATTGCGAATTTTAATTGTATATTTTACGGTGGTTTTAACAGTTAAAACTTATAGTTGCGCAAATTTTGTTTAAATTTAATTAACGTAATAAATTTCCAATTCAGTAAAAATATAATTCAAAAAAGATTTTCAAACGGTCAATTAAATTTTATATTTAAATATTTTAAAAACAAGTTTTATAACGTATTGCTTTTAATATTAAACGAGCCAATTATATAGTTTTCGAGGATATTATAGCCCGTTTTGCATAAATAGCATTAAAGTTTAAAACAGTAAATAATTGGACCAAAAACATTTCCGCCGCTTTTTGCAGTGCCATTAAAGCCCTTTTTTGTATTTGCAACATAATATAAGGCGCAATTATGGGTATTTAATTTTTAACCCAACGCTGAAAGCTGATGTTGGGGATTAAAAGGCTTATACGGGATTGCAATCGGCGGATTTCCTTTAGCGCAATTATTATAACCAGGTATTAAGATATAACTATCCAAAATAACCAATTATATTTCTTATTCCATGGTTTAAGCCATTTTACGCGAATATTTTTCTATTATCCATTATCTTATACCCGCGTGTTAAATCTTCCGGTATTTCGATTTAATGGTTTACCCCCAGTTGTCTTTTGTGCGGTTTTTTTAATTCTCCCTCCTTTTATTTGTAAATAATTCTTTTGGGTGAAGAATAGGTGAAGGTGTTCTGGAAGCTTCCCGTAATCGTTAAAGCAGTTCGGGGTTTGTTTGTTCAAAAAGATATAAAGGTACGGAATGGGCTCGACGTGAGTTAACCGGAAATCTACAAATTGTTAATTTAAATATCCGTTAATTAAAAGAAATGCTTACTTATTATATGGCAGTATTTGGTCTAATTTGGGAGAACTAGGAACTTGTCGACGTTCTTTTTTGTTTTATTTTTGCTATATTTACATAAGCAACACCTGGGGACAAATAATGATGCAAAAAAGAAAAAAAACCGATTGGGCAGTACAAATTTTCAACCCAAGATTTAACCGATATTTCCCCGTTATCGATTATTCAAAATTACACTGCTTAATTAAACGGGTAAATCAAATACAATCCCACTTTTTCCACAATTTCAAAACAATAACGAAAAATCTTTTTCTTTTTTTTTTAAACCTTTAACCACATTATCGTAATGGATACCGCATCGCCACTTCCGGAAATTTCAGTCGAAATACTAGTGTTTCCTAATATTGATATTATTAACGAATTTGGTGATAATTTTTCTAATATAAATATGTACCCGTCCCACGTTTACCTAGCGTTAGTTCGCACGATTATGATTTCCTTCTTAAATTAAATTAGGAAATCAAAACCGAATTTATTGCGGTATTTGCAAATAGCCAAAACACAGTTTGCAACGATCCTGCTTTATACGGCGGGAAAAAGGATGCGTATTATATATACGCACTCAAATTATAAAATAATTTCCTCGATTTGTTCGTTTCTGGATTTTTGTTTCGACGTTGGTAACCGACAAACAATAAAGTCGATTTAACCGTTAAATGGTTTCAAAAACCTAAATTGGCGGAAATCTGGCAATATCACCATCAGGGTTTTTCTCGAAAAAAACGGCGAATTAGGTTTAATTTGCAAAAAAAGTTTACAAATATTGAAACATCCCCAATTTAATGAAAAAAATCCAATATAATGGAACCAGCACCCTTATGCGGCATCGGAATACAATAGCTTATATTTAAAACGAACTCGGATTACAAAATAATTTGCCTAACCCCAGTTTAATTCCTACGGACTTTTATATGGTAAAATCTTTCCGTTTATTAACGAAATATAACCATCCATATAACCATTTTGTATAACCATCCATTTTATATTATTATTTATATATCTGCAATAGTTAATATATGATTAGATTTTTCAAACGAAAAAGATCCATAAATATACGAAAAACGAGGTTAAGGAATCATACGTCCGATTTTGCATTTTATTGCGAAAAAGATTTAATATTAGATAAAATTCGGATTTTAAACTGTTTGCACAAGCCCGAAACGACTGATGGAGGGTTCCATCGCCACAAACCTTCGCCAAAAAATGCAAAAATATGTCCGAAAATATTATTGCCCAAAATTTAATAAATGTCCCCAAAAAGGTAAATTTTCTTTGGTCGTGGACGGATGGGCAAACCCCGGTTTAAAACACGTTTTTGGGGTATTATAGCCGCTTATATCGATAATAATTGGGTACGTCGATATATTATTTTAAATTTTATTGCGATTAACGCCAGCAAAACGAGGGAAAAACTGGCAAAATTTACCCTTTAAACTATTTTCAAATACATATTAGACGGTAAAATATTGCCTATTTTAATTGATAATATTTCCAATTTCCGCACCGTGGAGGTTATTGCGGAAATTCGAAAAAGTATTGCCCAACTATAAATACATTAACCATTTTACAAATCTTTTATATGGTTTACCTTTTACAATTAATTTAAGGGGCCATACATTAAAATCCTTATATTCCCAAAACAGATTTCCGCGCATTTTTAACTAGTTCCAATTATAAATAAAATTTGGCAATTAATAATATAAAGGAATTTGAAATATGGGATATATCCCTAAAATATATGGTCGCCCAAATCAATGTTTAACTTTATCAAACAATTTGAAATATAATTATTTAATATATTATTTACTTATATTAATTACGGTATTTAACGGCTTTACTGCACTAAAGCCCCAAACGTACCGAACCTTTTTGCAATTTACAACAAATTACTGGAAAGTTCGGCGTTAAAAAACCCCGTCTTTTAATTAAAAAATATATAAACGAAATAGAATTTAACCATTTCGGTTATTGCGCGTGCGTTTTGGCTACGTAAAACCATCGAATCATTTATTTACCAATGCCTTATATTAATAAAAGGCCAAAATAACCGGGCGAATTCGATTTTATCCAAACTTCGAATATTTGCAAAAGTTGGACGATTTTTAAATGTTTTTTAGTGACAATTAAAACTATCGCGGTTTTATCAATATTTTTAACGCCAATAAAATAAAAATAATTGCGTACGTTTTATTTGGGTTAGGAGCTATTAGAATTGCTTTTACCAATTCCGAACGAAAACTTTAGGGAAAACCCCAAAAATATCCACAAACGGGAAAATATACTAATTTGAAAAACGCAGTTCGTTTTGCACGATCAAAATTGGACAAATACATGAACCTAATTTAACGTTAAAAAATCGAAAAAAATATATTTTGTAACGGCTACTTTAATACCATTTACGCGGACAAATTCTAAAAGAAAGCGGGCTGTGATATTACGTAAAACATACCAACCAAAAGGTGGAAAATTTAATTAGCCGAAATATTAATCGTTTGGGCGAATTATATTCGCAAAAACGAAATCCAAAATTCCACCCGAAAACAAAATCAATTTACCCGGGAACAAATGCAGTCTTATTTGTTTTGTAACGGAAGCCGAGTCCAAAAAAATGCAAACATATTCCCAAATAAAATTTAAATCCAATAACAAACCCATTTACCATCGATCGTTCTATTGAAAAAAATATCCCGTTAAAAATCAAAATATTCCTTATTTAAATTCGTTATTCTCAAGTTATAAATGGTTACACGGATGGTTATATTAATATATTTTAATCCTCGATTATTTACCGCAATTATACAACACGATAAGAACATTTTGAACTAATAGGTTAGCTATAAAACCAAATTCCCGGAATTCGCTCAAATCGCGCGCGATATTTCAACTACTTTTATTACTTCCACTTTTATTAAACGGTTATAATTATAAAGGGGCAATTAGATTACCTTTAACCAACCTTCGTTAACCTTATCGGCAATCCGGGACCCTGCTATTATTTACGCTTCGATTAAAAAAGAATCATTTTTTTAAATCGGTATTAAAATTTTTATCGTATATAAAAGATTTATGTCCACGGAAGACGAAAAAGTTAAAAACGACCGTTTTAAAGATTTTGTTATGTTTGTGTACAATTTGGGGGAATTAAACGAAAATTCAAATTCGGATAACGATAATCCTATTTAGGTAACGGTCGCTAGTACCCCAATCCGGGGAAATATTAACCTTATGCCCCCATTACCCGTTTTTAGTTTAAAAGGGTTTTAACCTAATAAATTGTCAATAGAAACCCCATTTAGGGCAGTGAAATGGGTACGAGGTAATATCGTATATGGCCGTAATTCGACAAACTCCCAATTGTAGAATAGAGGTTTAATATATTTATTTTCCTTTTTTTTATTTTATTTGCGAATGTAGATTTATATGATATTTGATCTATAATCGTGATTTCATATTATATTTGATTTATTATCGTGATTTAATATTATACTTTATTTATTATCGTAATTCTATATTATATTTGATTTATTATCGTGATTTTATATTATATTTCATTCTCAATTGTAAATTATATTGTATTTATAATTCTGATTTTTCCTATAATTCGAAAAAATTACAAGTATAAATATGCCAAATTTGTGATTTTACGGGTTCTCCCACGGGGGCCCGCGGGTTGCCAAGAAAACCCGTGTACGGTTTTGGGCCGGGCCGGGCCCCCCCACAAAAAATTCAACCCACCCACGGGTTGGCCGCCCCACCGATTTGGGCTGCCAGGGGCCCCCGTGGGAGGGTTTTGGAATGCCTTAGTCACCGATAATATATAACCAAAAAAAGCCCCTTATTACCGAAACTATACGCCAAAAAAGGCTCCCTTTTGCATAAATGCACCTTGTTTGGACAGCCGGAAATTGGGCACGAATACTTTGGTTTAACGAAATATAGGCTAGTCTCAGTGCGCTGCACTGCACACGCAAAAATAACAGCAAAACCACTGTGCACAAGTAAATATTCGAATATAAAAATATATTAAAATCGTAAAAGTACAAGGTAACCTACGTCGCAATATTTGGGCTTTTGTTACTCTCTTTGCGTAAAGACCATTGCTACACCCTCTTCAATTATAAAGATATTTAAATATTAAATATACTATTAAATATCTAATTTATTGTATGATATTTGTTTTCTTAATATAAATAGTAGTATTCAGTAAAAGCCTTATAGTACGCTATAGAGTATATACGTTCGCCAGTCCAACCGTGCAATGTGCATGCAGTTATCGCTCAAGATAAATATTATATGAATATTGTTGTATTTATATATATTTTGTGGAAATATTATATATTGAACCCAATTATCGGCAAAACTGATAGAAAGTCTCATATATCTACTATGTAACAAAAGAATGAACAAATATTATTTAACTTTTCTTTTACCAATTTTATTAGAATAATTGAAACAAAAAAGAAACATCATACAGATTTATCATTTTTTTATACAAAAGAATAATCAAAGCTAATGCTACAAGTTAGATCTTCCATAGACTTTTGTTTGTATACGTAACCCAGCCCCTGAAGTTGTGGTTTTTCTTATCGTTAATATGAGTGAAAATATAAAAGCGTTTCGATTATATATTTTATATAAAAATGTATTGAGCTTAACTATCCGCTTATTTAACGACTTAAATAATACGGTATATATACCAAAGTTGTGTATATCGCTATTTAAACGTATACCACCCTCAACGTACAGAACTCTTGAAATTTGGTTCAAAAGTAAAGATAACATAAATAGAAATCGAAAATCGACAAAACATCGAAAAAATAATACCCCCATAAACTGATTAAGGGCAGGTGGTATCGCATTCGCCCAATTATACGTATAAAAGTAAGAATTAAATCGTTATTAGTAACGGTACTCAATACTATTTTCAACGTGCAAACGGCTTATTTTTACGATTTTTATTTATTTCTTTATTACGGAGTGTTAATCGCCAAAATGCCGAAAATACAGCCATAAACGGCGAAAATTCACAAACTGTCCTCCGACCTGAACCAGAGCGTTTTTTGTATGGACCCACAGGTACATTGCAAAGCCGCAATCGAGCCACGAATGGATTAATTGTGGAGCTCTGGGTTTTAGGGATAGGCCCTGAAACTAAATATGGGCTTCGTATGGAACGTATATAAAAACGTACGCTATAGGTGAGGATAACGAAAAATGTAATATAACCTCTATTATCGAACGCCACTAAAAAAAGGCTGGATATTTTGGGGTTATTTTTTTGGGGTTACGGGTAAAAGGCCGGGCGTTTGTTGGAAAAGAACCTGGGGTAAAATCGATTCGAATACCTATTACCAATATATTACTCCGGTTATTTACAATTGCATTATCAATAACCCGTTTGCGGGTAACCCCTGACACTTGGATAGAATGACGTTCCGAAACAAATTATTAGAATACTATTGAATATATAAAACTGTTAAGTATTATAACGATTATTTGGCCGTTTCTTTTACCGGATTTAAACCTTATCGAAAACGTGTAAAACAAAATAAAGGATTGTATATAATGGAAATACGGAAATTAGGACAAAATCCTGTATAATATTGTACGGTAACGTGTCCGGAGGCTTGAGAGGTGATCCCGGAATCGCATTTACGTAAACGGTTAAAAACTATACTTTAACGTATGCGTAACGTGATCAACGCCAATAGTATGCATATAAACTGGTAAATCCAATTTGTGAATAGTTTTAAAATCGATTTCAACATAATACGTCTATTTAGTTAATTACCTGCAGTATTTCGTTCTAGTTACCTGTGTATAAGGTTTTGTATTTTGATTAATTCGGGTAGGAGTTACTACCAAAAACATCTAAATTCCGAAGGGATCCACAGACTTACAAAGTCGCCACCACTGTTTAGAGGGAGTGATTTTTACCCCTACCACCATAGTGTATACAATATAATATCAAATAAAAATATATGGCGCTAAATTTGCTAACTTATGTATTAGTTTTACGCCGTTCACTGCTAGCAAATACCCTGTTTCTATGCAAAGCTTTCTTAAGGGAAAGGCCGTGGCGGTATACGGCTGGCTTGGAACCGACGCTGTTCGCGACCAAGTGAAAACCCTTATTGTGTTTATATATTAACAGGATTAAGCGAAAGCCCCCCTCCCTGATATGACAAACCTACTAATTTAATATTGAGAAGGCATTTAAACTTTGACTGCATCCGGCCCAGGGGTACTTCGTACGCTTTTGCGCACGTAGTTCGCCTATCTAATATGTATATATATATATTGGGTCAAGTGAATACTTTTGAAATTGAAAATTACTTTTTTTTAAATATAGAAAGTACTTTTAGTCGTGGTATAAATAGTTTATATAATTATAATGGCTGTAATAGTTATAATAGTATATCAAGCCGGTATGCAGTACTTACCCGCACGCTATTAAGTCCATGATACAATTTAAACTATCACCAAAAACGAACGTTTTTAGGGAATATTTAAACATTTTTTATCGTTATTTACCTGGAAGATATCCTTATTCTTTCCAAAACGTTAGAAAAACACAAAAGATACGTTTACACAATTTTACAAAAACTATAGAGCGTTTAACTTTCAATTAAACCCGAAAAATGCATTTTTTACAGCAAACAAATTAATTTCCTAAAATATATTATCGCCCGTTGAGAAGTTAGGATGGAAAAATCAAGAATCCAAACAATAAAAGAATAACCCTAACCATAAAACGTAAAAGACGCTCGGGCATTCCTCGGATTTATGAACCTTTACATAAAGTTTATTACAAATTACGGCGCGATCGCCACCCTGTTAACCAATATAATTGAAAAAGATTTAAAATTCCAAAGGACGGAATAAATATAATCGGTTTTCGAACAATCACGAAATGCAGTAATACGAAAACCAATCCTTAAAATACCAGATCCAATAAAACCTTTCGAAATCGAAATAAATGTATCAGACTATGCAATTGGAGGATAATTTAGCCAATAAAACGAAAAAAAAACGCCTGCACCTTTGCGCTTTTTTGTTACAAAAATCATATAAACTAAAAATCAATTACCAAATCCACGATAAAAAATTTATAGTTGTTATCCGAATATTCGAAAAATGGAAACCACAACTATCCGGAATTGAGTATGAAATATCAATTTGTACGGACCAAAAAAGCCTAACCCATTTTACCATTAACAAAATATCAAATAAAAGACAAATTAAATAGGCAGAATTCCTATTAAATTTCCATCTTAGGATCATTTATTGACAAAAAAACAAAAAACGGTAAAACCGACGCTCTTAACAAAAAACTAAATTATAAAAATATAATACCCGAGGAAATACGAAAAATCCTTACAGCAAACGACAACGGAAACCTTTTACCGATGTGAACATGGCTAGCGCAGGGCTAATTATATAAGTCACCCTGCATCGAATCAATAAATAAATAACAAACAAAACGTATACGCGTTTATTATACATACAAAGCTTTATATATCACGTCTTTATTCATAGTTTTAGCAACAAAACAAATACGTCATATTGAATCTAGCTTAGTGGTATAATGCACGTACCATAATCTATATTATATATACGTTGCTGAAGTGCGTGGGTTCGAATCCCGTTGTGGTCGCCGATTTTCTGTGCATGCATAAGCACAATAGGCCGTTAGGCTCAATGGGCCGTTAGGCTCAATAGGTCGGCAGGTTAGTCACATGAATAAGGCCAAATCATGTGACGTGACCCCGCATTCCGGACATCCGGATCGAAGATTTGCACCTACGGATTCGAACACGTAATTTACAACTTAGCCTTAGATTCATCACTTTCCATAACCTTTATCGATTCAACGATTTAACGAATCGATTGTACAACAACAATATATCATCTCTATTACCCGCTAGCACACGGTTATCTGCCATTTCAACGTTCCATCAGCCTTATACGTGATCCACCTTTCCCCGCGTTTAAGATTAAGCTTATTCTATCTCGTAACCTCCTCACAACCAATTCACCGAAACTTTATACCGATTAACACGGTAACCACACCAAGTGAAATACGGAAAACCCAAAAAATACCACCTACTATTCACAAAAGCTCAAAATCGACCAAAATTCGAAATTACACCATTAAACGAATTTACAAAAAAACGATTAGCATATACCACAAATCAAAACACACGAATAAAATAATTTACCAATTAAATGCTGCGCAAAAACATTTAGTTTATCCCATTAAAAAGGATTTAAAAAACCTATTGGAAAAAAAATTCCAAACAAAATTAGAATCCGGAAAACGCGATTCCAAAACCACCTCAGGGAAAATTTCGGCCGATCGCCGCCGTTCCTCCTATTTTACCTTTTCGCGCTCCATTCGCCTCAATTCCTCCAAATCGTTAATTCCGCGAAATACAGTTTATATTATTTTTTAAACCATATTTTTTTTTTTACTCACGAAAGCGTTCGACCTTCGCATCGGCCAAATAAACCTTTTCGTGAGCCCGACGGCGAACCTTTTTTACAATTTTTAATTCCTCCTCCAATTTGGTATATTGTTGGCCAATTTCGGGAAATCAAATAGGCGAAATTCTGAAAACGTCGCACCCCGAACGGTTCGACCGCAAATACTCGACATAGCGAAAAAGATTTTAAAAAAAACCGAATATTTGGGTATTCCCCTCGATTTGTATGCAAAATAAACAACCATTTTTACCGTCGATAAAAACAAAAAAAGGAAGCCGGAACGACGTTCTGTCGACGAACGACCAAATTTTAATTTAATAACGCGATTAAATATGGCGTAGGAAAATTCGCAAAAAGGAAACAGGAAAATAAAAACAAAAACCAGGGGAATACGGATTATTTAAAGGTTAAAGGGATTTAACCAAAAAAGGAAACCTAAGGATATTACGACCAAATAATCGGGTTGGTACCAGTGAAACCAGGCGGGGTTACACCCTTTTTAACGATATTCGACCAAAAAAAACACCGACCGATAGGGAATAGGATTACGTAAAGACAAAATTCACGTAAAAAGCACGTAATTGCTAAAACGGTTGATTTTAAACGAATAAAGGGTAATTTTAAAAATTACGACCGGATTTCCAAAGATTTTGAAGGACTTTTAAAATTGAGGACCCCCAAAAAAATTACATTTAACATATAATTTATATAAGACGCGCTTATTATTCTGTAAATAAATTCGATCTTAGGATTTCTGAACAGTAATTAATTTTATGTTTTAATTAACCTTAATATTTACTTAAGAACGATTATAATTTCACCGCAGTTCTTGAAAACCTAGTTACCCAGTTAAGTCGCTCAGTTGCTTTAACCCACTATATTTTACCCTAAGAACAGGTTAACCGATACCTTGATCGTAACAGTAATCCGCAAATGAATAAGGTTTGACGGCAAATCTTTAATTTTCAATATCTTTCCCGATATATTTGTCAGTGACTGAAAAAATGCGGGGCAATCTCCGCTGTAAAGGATTATTTGGAACTTTCCTTTTCTCTTTTTTCTTCAGAGAGTAGCTTTATGACTACAGCTAAATGTTTCCCAGGTAAATCTTAGAACATTCCTTTTACGTTTTTCCTTGATCAAATTTAAACTAACCTTGACACGCAATTTTGCATATTGAAATAAATGACGAAAGGTATTAGTTTTAAACCTAGTATTGTTTTTAGAATATGAAGGAAGAATATATTTAAATAAATTGTTACAGGAAAATAACCTGCAGATGTTTGTAGATAAATTTTCAAGCCCGTACTTTACAGTTAAATTTTGCATTTATTACTTTTCCGTATTTAAAACCTCACGTTCACTATAACCTTCCGGTATACGTCTTCCATGTTTTATTGTGCTTCGTATGTTATTATTTTATTGATTTATTTCGGCTGTAATACTCGGGCATGTTTTCATATTCGCTATAGCCAACAAGTGCACACGAACGCTTTTACTGGAAAATATATTACCTTCGTTTCCAAGACTCTTATTGCTATAAACACGTTGCCATTGGAGTACTGTGATAATTCCTATGGTAGAGAATATGTCGCAGCTCCCATAACTGATCTTTCGGGGTGAAGAAGCCAGAGATTCGCCGAAAAATCGCCCTTCTTATTTGACAAGTAAGAAAACTAGACGTACATGGGGAAAAAAATCGCCAACATTAACAAGGAAAGATAACAGCAGCCTTAACTTCTTTTAATAACTATTGCTGTTGCTTAGGGTATGAATTGGCAGATTTACTTAACTTGGCCCTGTAGGTCGCTTACTGATGCCTGCATACACAATTTTCAAATGACCATTTATTTGGGGGTTTGATAGGCTAAGGCACAGGCACCCTGCTTACGTCCGTAACTGGGCGGGGTTCAGTGAGGGTAGAGTGAAAATTCAGCTGGCTTGGACCCGGCTCTCAAATTCGAGAATACACTCCAAAGTACGCTAATGCAGGTAGCCTAAGAGAGTGTTACCCTACCTGGCTGAGGGTTTAATCGCGTACCACCACACCAAGGCCGCCTTTTGTGCCCTTTGAAGACGCCACACCGCGAATATCCCGAAGGTGGTCGTCGTTCTGGTTGGCGTAACGTTTGACGATTATCTTGTACCTACATTAGACACTCTTACCTACCTAGTCCAGTTCTAGAATTGCCTATCACCAAGGTACCACGATTAGCTTAGACGGCACACGATCTGCTCAAATGAGGACGGGATGCTCATCACAGCCACGTCTCTCCTCGCCCTTTCCTTTTGTTTGCCTTCTCACCCTCCCCTCACTTTCCTTCCTTTCCGGACCAGGTCTCGGCCGGCTGCAAATCAAGAGTTCGTCCCACCCCACGTCCAATGATTCCTGAAAACTTCAACATTTCACACTAGAGAACTTTCCCCATGTTCTGACTGGATATCTCTCCTGTCGTCTGCACTCTCATGGTCTGCCACGAAACCTTGAATTCTTTGACCTCTCTTTCAACAACATCGACGACCAGACACGAAACCGACTAACGAAGACTATGGCATCCCCGCCTCCCAGCGAGGTCGTCAGACCGATTGAAACGTTCCTTCAACCTACCGAATCCGACGCCAATGATCCAACCATTCCTCACTCGGCGACTTCTTCTGCAAGCCACATCCATCAGGATAGCGGCACAGTCAAGAAGCTCTCCGCAATCCAAGCAATCCGCAAATGGCCCTGGATATCAGCCTGGCAACTCGCCCTTTCGTCAGGCATTATCCTCACCGGCTTTGACCTCAGCATCGTTTCCAACGTGGCATCCCTGCCCGCCTTCCAAGTTCAGTTCGGCACGCTCTACGGTGACAAATACATCCTTCCAGCCCTTTGGCTCGGCTTTTGGAACGCCTCAATTCCGATCGGCGCCATCGTTGGTGCCCTCGCCGCAGGCCTGCTTCAAGATGTCGTGGGACGTCGAGCCGCCGTGGCTGCCGCTAGTCTCCTCTCGGCCGCCTGCGTCGCTGCGGCTTTCTTTTCTGACAAGGCGGGCGTGATCGATGCACAGCGAGGCGTGTTTCTCGTAGCCAAGACAGTCCAAGGTTTCGCCGCCGGCATGATGCTCTGCACCGTCGAGACGTGGCAATCCGAGGTTCTCCCGCCGGCGCTCCGCGGGCCTGGCATCGCACTTTACCCCATCTTTACGCTACTCGGACAGCTTGTCGGCGCCGTCGTCGTCCAGTCCGTCCTCGAGGTCAAGTACATGGTCAACTACCGGCTCGCCTTAGCAACACAGTGGCCCTTTACCGCCATACCACTCGTTGTCGCCCTTCTGATGCCGGAGAGCCCGCCTTGGCTTGTGCGGATGGGCCGTTTGGATGCTGCGCGCAAAAGTCTGACACGACTGGGGTCTACAAGGGACGATGGCAGCATTGATGCTGAGCTGGAAGGCTTGAAGCGCATCATCGAGCTTGAGCGCGAACAAAGCGACAACAGAAAGGTGGGATACATCGAGTGCTTCAAAGGGACAGACAACCGCCGCTCGTGGATCATTCTATTTGCGCGGGTCATCCCAACATTCTTCGGCCTTCCACTCTTCTCCACTGCCAGCTACTTCCTCCAAGTCCTCAACGTCCCGCCACGCCTCAGCCTGCTCTTCACGCTCATCGGCGTCGTCATAGGGCTGTTCGCAAACTTTGCCAGCTTCTGGACGCTCACCACGTTCGGCCGCCGACCACTCATCACCGCCACCATGGCCTTTGCGGCGGTCATGTGGGCCTCGATCGGCATCGCCGGTTGCTACCCATCGACGCTTCCGGCCGTGCAATGGTACGTCATCGTGGCCATGATAATCACCATCTCGGTGGTCGGCGTGGCGGCCTGGCCCGCCTCGCACGTCGTGGCCGTCGAGGCGTCGTCGCTCCGCCTCCGTGCACGCAGCCAGGGCATTGCCGGCGTCGCGGCGAACCTCGTCATGGGCGTCATCAGCATCGTCCTCCCTTACATCTACAACCAGGACCAGGGCAACGGCGGCGCGCGCGTCGGGTTCCTCTTTGCGTTCCTCTGTCTGGTTGGCACTGTGCTGTCGTGGTTATTCATCCCCGAGATGAAGGACCGCACCGTTGAGGCCGTGGATGCCATGTTTGAGCTGCAGCTGCCAGCGCGGGCGTTTGCGACGTGGCGCCGCGACGGAGACGAGGAGCGCGATGATCGGGAGAAGACCCCTGGCGCTGAGGAGCGCGAAGCTCAGGAGACGGCCGGGAAAATGTGAGCAACTCTATTTTCAGGTCGATCGGTGGGGAAAAGGGGATCTCGGGCGGGATGCATGTTTAGGGGTAGGATTCCCGGTCTTTTTTGCTTTTTATAGAATACTCGACTTGTTCACGAGATAAGGGACACAGCAAAGGTGGAGTCGGTCAAGGCCTGGCAAGGAAATGTATCTATCCTACAGGGGATTTCTCGTCAGTTCTGCGACAGCATTTACCTGCGCAGCGGTCTCGGCATGGATCTGGCTCGGAAACCTCGAACCGTCAATATTGGTAGCAATTTTGGCGAACCTGTTCACCTTTCGTTTCTCGCATGACACCCCTGTCAAGACAACAGAGTTTTGCCAAGCAGGCTGTGTGAGATTGTAATTGACGTAATTTTGGGGCTTCCGTCGTTTTGTATCACTTCCTTGCTATTTATTGCTAGAAATCTAATTCCTGGCGAGTTGTAAGGAAGAAGGTGAACACCGGATCGCTCGCCGGTCTCCATAACCAAGGAGCGGAAGCCATGCATTGCTGCGACTTGATTCTCACGTCTCGGGGGCTTGTAGCCTGCTAGTGGGATCGGTATATTGGAGTGTAAGTAAAGGATGGATGGAGGTGGGGTTGGGGTTTAACGTTGGGCTCCACATCTCCGACCCCCCTAAAGTCCGGCCCCCTTGAAAAATGTAACGACGAAATACCCCTTTTATAAACCGATTTAAATGTAAACCTATCAACGCACAATAATACAATCATTGTCAGGCTCTCCCGGTTCGCTAACCTCTTCTCCATCGTTCAAATCCTCTAAACAGTCCCTATTATTTTCCTGTGCTTCATAAACGTTTTTTTTGCTGACCAAAAGCTCGTTGGGATCCGGAATTACCCTTTTCCTTTTGACCGGCCGTACCGCCTCCAATTTTGCTTTTAACAAACTGATTTTTTGCTGAGCTTCAGCCAATAAGATATCCTTGGTTTCGAAGCTTTTTTGGACTTTTGCAAACAAAAGCCGTGAAGTGGCGTTACTTTTTTCGGACCGGGAAATTTCCTGTAGTTGAAGTCGAATATCTCGGGTCGTTTTAGGGGTTTTCCAAATAAGTAAAGATTGGTCGTTAATTTTTTGGTTTGGGCTTTCCGGTGTTTTATCCCTTTGGAAGCCGTTATTTCTACCTTTTTCGACGTTGGCGTTGCTATTTTCTAATAAAAACGGGTTTAAAAGTGGTTTTGCCAAGTTCACCGGCCATAACCCCGTCGTACGCCAACCAGATTGAATGGTTTTTGCTATAAATGCTTTTGATCTGGCTTTTCGATAGCAAAGTAGAAAGTTTCGTTTCCCAACAACCGTTGAACAGCAAAACTGGTTTACAAATCCCAGGTGACGTCGATAAGCTTCCTTTAACGGCCCAAAAACCGATAAATCCAACGGTTGAAGAACGTGCGACGAATGAGGAGGTAAATATAAAAGCTGAATATTATTTTGGAGGCAAACAAGCATAAACTCGTCGCTGACGTGTGATCCGTGGCCGTCGAGAACTAATAAACGCTTTTCAGGAGTTAAAGGTTGGGTATTTGGAATAAACACCTTTTTTAACCATTCGATACCTGTTTCATTATTTGTCCACCCGTTTTCTGTTGCATGAAATTGCCAGGTATCGAAAGGACTTAAATCAGCTGGAAACCATTGTTGCTGTACGTTTTTCCCCTTAAATATAACGAGGGGAGGTATAACAGCCCCCGTAGCTGATACACATTCGATTATGCTCGTCCAACCCCGCGTTCCAGGCTCTTTTCGCTGTAATGGCCGGATTTTATTACGCCCTAACACCAGGCCATTAGATCCTTTGCCTTCCATTATACCTGTTTCGTCCATATTCCAACGGTTGGCCGGTTTTATAGTATCGATAACGGGATTTTTCAAATAGGACCACCAAGATTTAATTACCTCGGTTGTAGCCCCATTAACCCGGGCATTTTCTATTCGCCGGGGCCTTTGGGTTTTCAAAATTGGATATCGGGCTATAAAACGGCTAACCCAATGTTTCCCAAGGCTTTTTCTTTCTCCGGCGGCCTGAAGAATTCGTTCCGCAAAATAGCGTAGTTCTTGATGCGTTGGCGGAAGGCCTAACGCGGCCTGCGCAAGTACCCAATCTGCCAAATAGGTCTCCTGCTCCTGTGAAAGCCTTTGACAAAATCTTTTCGCTTGTTGAATTGACTGGGCCCCCTTTAAACGATCGTGAAGGGTACTCCGAGGAATACCCCATTTTTGCGAGGTTTTGTGAACTGATTTGCCATTTCTTATGTCAGAAATGGCAGCAAGAAGCTGATTTTCAGTGTACTGTTTCATTGGAAAGTTTGGAGCAAGAATCTTCAAAATGCAAGTTCTAAAGTGAAAAATTCGTCTAGATATTTATAAAATAAAACAAAGGGTTGACGTGGCTGAGTAGATATTTTTAGGGGCCGGACTTTAGGGGGGTCGGAGATGTGGAGCCCAACGTTATAAGACTGGGTGGACTACTTCATCCGAAGACGATTCGATCGTGTTCTCCTTTAATTTTGGTAATTCATCTAATGTCAAGCCGTTCGTCCACTGGTGACATGGGATGGCACTTGCAGGTAGGGCTGAGGGTTGAAACATTAAAGATCGGTACTAACGAAGGAGGTAAGGTTGGCTGAGCAAAACCCACTTGCTCCTCGAGAGTTGGATTTGTAATATTAGTCGGAGGGGCCTTTTCTGGGTGGAATGGAATAGAATGCGGACAGTGGTGGTGATGTCAGCGCATTTCCAAGAAGCCCCACATGCGACAGGTTGAAGTTTTTTTTTTTTTTTTTGCTTGTGGTCTTGTTTGTGGGGCCTTGTCAACGACTGGAGGAAACTCGACTGGTGCAGCTTGATGTCATCGGCGACAAGTGTTTTTGTTTGTCAATTCTAGCGTCTTGATTTTCTGCGCAATTACAGTAGGTCGATCACTGCGCAAAAAAAAAAACGGGAACCCCCCTTTTCCCCTTTCCCGCTGGACCCTGCATTTGCCCCTCACAATTAGAGGAAATGGATCGTTTTCTGCCAGCCATTGCCATGACCGAACAAATCAACCAACGTAGTATGCTTGATGTTTGCTGAGCGTTCCTGATATTCTATGGTGTTGGGATTGATAAAAACCTCTTCATGCAGAAGCACGTGGAGGTTTTAGCTTTGGATTGATACCAAGTAGAGGCGGGATTCAGCGCAGTGTAGCGTGCGGCCAGTGGCAAGGATCCAGGAGGCAACTGCCATCAGCTTCTGTGCGGCAGTGGGGCCTTGAGCGGGTAAGATGGAAGTCTGCATAGCTTGCTGTGATACGTTGATTAGTTTCTCCTATCCGCAGCCTCATGACCAGCAGACTCCTGAGGATGATCTCGTGTTGCTTTTTGGTCCCGGGAATCTTTTGGGGATTGGGAATGCAGCGCAGCAAAATAAACGATGATATCCAGCGACCCTATTTTGGTCCTGTTGCAGATGTACCTGTACCGCAGCAGCAGCTAATTAATGCATCACCTAAGTTCTGCGGCAAACGGTACATCGAGTCAAGAGACAGCGGAGACGACCCCCTCAGATCGGCGCTCCTTGGTCTGCATTAACCTTCGAGTCCACGTCAGAGATCGTATTTTCAGGTCGTGTTGAGGGAGGGTGAACAAGCTGCTGGGATACATCCTTTAACCTCGGCGACTCTATTCTAGTTGCCGTAGTTATTGTGACCGATGAATATTGTGGTATATATTCAGGCATCCATACGCACCTCAATGAAGCCGGAGGGAATAGCGCTACCATAGTTGCCGATTGTATTCTCTCGCTGGCAAACCAACAATCCGACACGTGAAATAATTAATCAGTTCAACCTGGTACATAATCGCATACATAAAGTTTAACTGCTCGCCATTACATACTCATCAATCTAAAAATACACATTGAACCCACATCACAATGCAGCTCCTCGCCACCGCCCTCTCGTTCGCTGCAGGCGCCGCAGCCTACATCAACGGAATGAGCGCACCCGCGACGGTGCAGCGCGGCCAGGCCTTCACCGCCGAGCTCAATTCGTCCATTTACATTCAGAATTACAACGACTTTGGAGTGGTGTGGGGCCTTTCGTCGCCCAACGTGGACGCGGGCGCTTGTCCCGGCTGCGTCGGCCGCTTCATCGGGTACACGAACCTGTTTGGAAACGCGGCCGACGTGAAGGTGCCGCCGTCGGGTACCGTCGGGGTGCAGATCACTGTGCCGGCCGACCAGTCGCCGGGCCAGTACAAGCTCGTCGCAGGCGCTAGCTACCTCGTTGGTGCAAGTTTCTCTTCCTGCCGTTTCTACTGGTTTGTCGACTCGAGTGCTAACAGTTTTGTGCTGCGCAGGCTTCGGGAGTGACGGGGTTCAACTATTTTAATGCTACGATCCAGGTCACCGAGTAATGTAGGGGCGACCGGTTCATGTTTCGGTTTGAAAGGGAGAGTCAGAACAGCTGAAAGGAAATAGGAAAAAGAAACAAAAAAAAAAAAAAAAAAAAAAAAAAAAAAAAAAAAAGAAACAAAAAAATCATAAACAATTAATCAATCTTTATCGAATCGCGTTGTGAAATACTGAATACCAAGCCGGGTTGGTCGGCTTCTTGTCAAATTTAACTGTTGTTTGCCAAGACAGCCCGCCACCTGGACTTGCCAACGACGAACGCCTCAATCTCGCCCAAGCCCGAAATGCGTTGGACTGTGCACGGCCGCACGCTCGTGGAACCCAATTGTGCCAGGCCTTTTGTTGTCGACAGATTAGATGAACAACAGATGCCATCCTGGATAACATGCTGTAAGATCGGCACAAATCCCGTCTCGGAACCACAGGAAATGTGTGTCCAGGCCAGATATTTCTGTCCCCTTTTCGATAAACTTAGAAGCGTCACCAAAAAGGGGGCGCAATGCTTTGAAGAGGAGACCCACAAAATTCGGCAGCGGTAGCCGTAAACTTTTTCCTTTTTTGGTTATTTCCGCCGGCACACGCTTGACACGCTAGGAGGCGTTCAGACGCCGAACCATGGCCACATGTTGCACGTGTAAGCGTCCTGTAAATTGTATTCATCAAAAACAGCCCAAGAAAAGCGAAAGGAACAAAGTCGCATGGCGATCAAAGTGAACTTGGCCCTCTTGAATGGTCAACTTGGCAAAAACTCCCCCCCTCCCCCATTAAAACCAAGGCAGACTACAACCAGGCAGGATCGAACCGCCCTACCTGGACCACCTTGCCTTGCTTGCCAACCAACGAAACAATCTCCACCTGTGAGGTCAACGCCAAGCCCGCTACCGCCCTCAGCTGGGCCCCGACCTCCCCGCATACCATGCAGGCTGACCACTGTTTTTGCTGGGGAGCAAATGACGATGGCGGCTCTTGTTCCCTGATGGGGTTTTCTCTTTCGGGGTTCCCATTTTCTTTTTTGAGTCGTCATCTTCCTCTTGTCAGGCCGCCCTTTAATCTGTAGCTTTAGTCTCTTTGTATTGTTTATTTTTTTTTTTTTTCCTTTATTTTTTTTTGGTTTGTTTGTTTGTATTTTTTGGGGCAGTTATTTTTTCTCGTCCCCGTCTTTCACTTTACCAGCCGTAATGTGCTCGCGGTTTTACGTAGGGGCCCATTGATTTGCAGCACCGGCCCTAACACGACTCTTTGTCTGGTACGACAACTGTTTCGGACTGGGGGCAGCGGCCTGGTGGCTTCTGCTGACTTTCTCGTCTGGTGCGGCCGACCAAAAATATTATTATTGTTTTAAGATCCAACCAGAGCTGAGAGCGAGGAGCGAGTCTGTGTGTGACCTTAAAAAAAAAAAAAAAAATAGGATGGTCCCTATCGCGCTGAGGCTGCTATTTGCAGTATCCACCGCCACCGCGGCCGTCGTCGCCAGAGACCAGCCTTCGTCGCCGCAACCGCCGCTCCTCGCCCACCGCCAGGTTGACGACGGCGGCGCGGCCGAGTTTGGCGATGGATACGTCCGCTACCCGCTGCACACCTCGGAGCGGCGCCGGGCGCTGGGCGACGCGGCGATCGATAGGGCCATCGTGTCGCTGGCCAAGCTCGAGGCGCGCCAGTCGGTAGAGTCGGGTGTCACCAACATCGAGGACGGGTTGATCTACTCGGTGGAGATTGGAATCGGCACACCGAAGCAGCAGATTGAAGTCGTCATCGACACTGGTTCGTCCGAGCTTTGGGTCAATCCCGACTGCAACAACATCGAGAACCGGTTGAGCACGTCGATGTGCAAGGCCGTGGTGCACTACGAGCCCCGCAAAAGCGAGACTGCGGTCAACTTGCGTAGGAACGGAACCATCACGTACGGGTCTGGGGATGTCAAGTTCAGCTATGTGGCGGACACGGTTACTGTTGGCGGTGAGTGTTTGCTTTTTTTTTTTTTTTTTTTTTTTTTTTTTTTTTTTTTTTTTTTTTTTTTTTTTTTTTTTTTTTTTTTTTTTTTTTTTTTTTTTTTTTTTTTTTTTTTTTTTTTTTTTTTTTTTTTTTTTTTTTTTTTTTTTTTTTTTTTTTTTTTTTTTTTTTTTTTTTTTTTTTTTTTTTTTTTTTTTTTTTTTTTTTTTTTTTTTTTTTTTTTTTTTTTTTTTTTTTTTTTTTTTTTTTTTTTTTTTTTTTTTTTTTTTTTTTTTTTTTTTTTTTTTTTTTTTTTTTTTTTTTTTTTTTTTTTTTTTTTTTTTTTTTTTTTTTTTTTTTTTTTTTTTTTTTTTTTTTTTTTTTTTTTTTTTTTTTTTTTTTTTTTTTTTTTTTTTTTTTTTTTTTTTTTTTTTTTTTTTTTTTTTTTTTTTTTTTTTTTTTTTTTTTTTTTTTTTTTTTTTTTTTTTTTTTATTCTATTGCGATAGGGAAAAAAAGAGAGAAAAAAAAAACACTAACTCCTCTCCCCAGGCAACACCGAAATCAAGAACCAGACTTTTGGCGTGGCAACCCAGTCGACCGATATCTTTATGGGCATCATGGGCCTTGGCCCCCGCCTCGGCCGCCCCCGGGAGAGCAACTACTCCCTGCTGCTGGAGAGCCTGGTCGAGCAGAGGCACATCCGAAGCCGGGCCTTCAGCCTGGACCTCCGCAGCGTCAACAGCCGCACGGGCGCCGTCATCTTTGGCGGGATCGACACGACCAAGTTCATCGGCGACCTGTCCAAGACGCCCATGCTGTCGCCGCAGGAGACCCCGCAGGGCGCAGATAGGTACTACGTCTACATGACATCCATCTCGTTGTCGTCGTCGGGCGGCGAGTCGCGCAAGGTCTTCGACAAGGGCCTGACCAAGGGCGTGGCCGTGTTCCTCGACAGCGGCGGCACCGTCTGCCAGCTGCCGCAGGCGCTGTTCAAGGGCATCGGCGACGCCTTCCCCGGCGCCACCCTCGACTCGCGCTCGGGCTTCTACCAGGTCGACTGCGACAAGGCCACGTCGGCCAACGGCACCATCGACTTTGGCTTTGGCGACAAGGTCATCCGCGTGGGCTACGCCGACTTCATCTGGCGGCCCTCCCGCAACGTGTGCGTCCTCGGCGTCAGGGCCCTGGCCAGCCAGCGCGGCGAGCCGATTCTCGGGGCGAGCTTCCTGCGTGCCGCCTACGTCGTCTACGACCAGGAAAACAGGAACCTCCACCTCGCGCAGGCCGCCAACTGCGGCGACGGCGACATCGTCGCCATCGGCCAAGGCTCCAACGCGGTCCCGTCCGACGCCAAAGGCAAGTGCACCGTCGCATCGAGCGGCGACGGCGTGCAGAGCGCCGACAAGAAGAACGCGGCGGGTAGGATGACCGACGGTGCCAGCTGGGTGCGCCTGCTGGCGGCGGGCGGCTTGTCCGTCTTGTATATCTCTTTTGCGTAGGATAAATGGGCTGGATGTGGGGGTTCCTTCTTTTGTGCCGAGCGAGCAAGCTGGGAGCACTACATATAATCTGATGAAATATTAACGAATTATTTCCTAGCCTGGGTCCAGGTCTGACCTTTTGAGGTCTGCCGTGATGGACTGTTGAGTGATTCTCGACATGCCCCCATTTACCCTGCGTCACCACCATCGACGGTCGTATTAAGGATCTTACAGGGCGACGGAGGTTCTTGTGAGATTCAGCAAGCATTGGTAATACCCCGGCCCATGTGGCTTATGGGGCAAAGCGGCACAACAAAGTGTCTTGCGGGGTGGCTGGAGGTTGTTTTGGTCTTTATCTTCTTATTCAGTCTCTACCGCCGGGGCATGGTGGACTTGGTCCGGTGGCAGGTAAACCTTTGACCACGACATCATGTGCCGGCGAGAAGCAAACATGGCACAATACAGTGAGAATGGGTGTTCTTTTTTGGATTCAGAGTTAATATATACACCACGATCATGTTTGCCAAGATTAACGAATAACGACCAATGGGTTCGATAGGACTGGGAACAGCCAGCGACAGAAAACTGGACCGTGGCCCCGATTATGGTGATCAAAGCCTTTTCTACAGGCTGTTGCTGCAGGGAGCCAGTCTAGATATACAGAGGGACAGGAGATGGAGAAACTGAGCGGTCATCGGAGCAGCTGGAGTCTACGCATTATAAGCGTAGCTATTGGTTAATAGGCAACTATGGACTTAAGAAACTGACGCGTTACAGAGAGTGTGACAAGTCGATTCAGGCCTGAGAATAGTCGTTCATATATGAAATATATATATATTTAATAAATAACAAAAAAGCATTCAATTTATCCTTTCGCCACCCGCAACGATCATAGCCTTGATTACAAGAGTCCTTGCCAAGCTGTGTAACTGGGGTTTAAAATGGATAAAGATCAAGAAAGTTACTTGGGGGTGCAGGCACACGCAATGAATATGGTAACTAATTTGATAAATTTGCCAGACTAGTGGGAGGCCTTGACGCCATCCGATTCTGCGATATTAGCTCTGGACTTTGATGCTGAGTCATGTAGTTTATATGTCCTTACGTACGATGTATCACCAGTGCGCTTGTGATACCAACTCATCGTGAGGCTGCTTCCTGGAGCATTAGCCTGCCCTCCTCTTCCGGAGTACCTCTTTTCCAGCTTATCTCAAGCTAACAATGAAGCAAAATGGTTTCAAACCCCATTTTATCACATTCACAAACAGTTCAAAAACAGTCGAGTTTATTAGATAGTTAATCCTTTATCACAACTAGCTCTTGACTTTAGATATTCTGCCTATACATTGAAACTTGGAACCTGTCTGTGGCGCCGAAAGCTATGTAGGCTCAATACAAAATCCCTCAAACTTTCCTTCCATGTATGGGCTCCATATGTAACTAGCTATTTCACGCGAGACTAGCCCATCGCTCCGTCATCCCTCTCTGGTTGGCTGCATCTAGTTGGTCTAGAGCGTCTGACGCATGCGCCGAAAGTCTTTGGCTAGAGCCTTGATGGCAGCCTGTGCTTTGCGCGCGTCTTCGATTACGGCCTTGGACTCGTCAGAGCCGTTCTCAAGGCGTTCCTTCATGCTTTTGGCCTCCTCGCGGCTTATTCCGTTGCGCATCAACTCCTCGATCAGGTCCTCGTTGTAGCCTTCGGGGATCTCTGTTCTTTTGAAGCCCCCCTCGCCTGAGCCGTCTGACCCCGTGAGGTCTTCCTCATCTGGGACGACTAGATCGGGGATGCTGTCGAAGGGCGTCTCGATGTCGGTGCCGTCGATGGGGGTGTTCAGGCCGTTCCAGGGAAGCTTCCAGGGGCCGATCTTGGGGCCGAGCTCGTCGTCGCTGGGCGTCGAGGGACTAACCCGCTGTGCCGAGGTGGTGGGCTCGGGCATTTCCTCAACGCCGCCCAATGGTCGGGTGAATTGGAAGGTGGGGCAGGCCACGTCGGGGGCCGTGGCCATGGTAACGGTAGATTTATAGCACGGCTCGGTGGGGGTGGGTTTCAAGGACTCGGTTTGCAGCGCGCGCCAGCTGGTCGTGTTGAGAGCAACGGTGCCGGTGACAAGGGCGGCTGTCATGGACGTCTGGTTGTTTCTGGCGAAGCCGGACCAGCGAGGACCGGTCGGCACTTCCGTGTCCATCCTCCTGGGTGTCCCGGCAGGGGAGGAGTTGGCGGCCCCGAGGGCCAGGGCCAGAGAGATAAAGATGAAGTAGCGCATCTTGAATGAATATTGGAAAGGTTGCTGTGCAAAGATTTTGGAAATATAACGACTTGGCTTGTTGGGATTGAGATGTAGGCGGGGGATCAGAGTCTTTTATACCCAGGAATGTTCCCTCTCACGTCACCTTTTCGGCTGGCCAGGCTGGGCAATGCATAATAAGTTTTGGAACATGCACCTTTCTTGCAGCAGCAGTAAAATCGTGGCTGGGATCAAAACTGTGATATTGCCACTCAGCTGCTCATCAAAACTAAAACTAGCATTAGCAAAGGTTAAAGAGGATAGATCATTGCAGATAGATTCACACGATAAAAGGTGGCTCTATCAGTAGAGCATAGCACCACAAGGATCACATTATACATTTCAACTGCATCTGCGATTGCATCTAGGCGAAAGTATCGTGGAAAAAAGCATGTTGGAGTAGCAAGCTGCATGGCAGATACACCACGACAACAAAGGCATACTGTGGCTATTTCGACTCAAATTGTGTGATTTTTATTTCCTGATGAATTAGTGGTGTGGCACAGAAACTCGGTCCCCCAGAAATAGCGCGAGCCATGTGCAACAACATGCCTTATAGCCGCGTCTGTATCATTCATAAAGTAATGGGCCCACTGGAATTTCCGGTAGCGTTCCCTGAGATGCATTCATAGTTGATGCCTTTGAGATTTTCGTAAAACTAACAAGAGTAGCAGATCAAATTTGCACAAACTTTGCTAGCACTCAACAAGCATGGTTTCATTAACGACACACGATGCTAGAGAAGAAAAAAGAAAGCTTTTTTCCTGCATATCGCCGCTGGTTTAGCCCTCCCACTAGCTCTTTATCACAAATGTCTTTATCGCGGGTGTTTTATCTCGTTTCCCTGCTTCATCTTCCTCTGCTCAAGTGCGCATGTATGTCACCGAGGCGGCCACTTTTTCTAGGACTGTAGGTGGATAGTTTGTCTCTCCTAGTTTATGAACCCGTGGTTGGCCATTTCCCCCTACGTTTTCCTTGAAGGCTTGGCAGTTGCCACATCTGCCACCATATCTTGCACTGCGTGAGACTCCACTTTTGGGATGGGTAGCCAAACCGACGATAGCTCACGACGACTTTTCCGGTTGAATGGATATTTATCTATAATATATTGTTGCCACAAGGTCCCTAGTTTGCGCAATTTCTGACCAACCGGTTCCTACGCATTTGTGGCATATGGTAGTCTCTATTATTATTAGTCAATCCAAGGCAGAGTCAATGGAACGCACAATTTATTGGCTTTCGTAACTGATTCAAGTATATCCAACAAGGGAAAGAGATTTGCCCCAGGGAAATGCAAGAAAGTCGAACAACAACAACAAAAAACCTGATAAAGCACGCTAAACCACCCATCAAACCAAAGAAGCCAAAAAAAAAAAAAAAAAACGCACGCTCCTTCACTGATCCTCAACATCAAACCTGGCCATGATGCACTTGTCCGGCTCCTGCCCAATCTCATAATCGAGATTCATGGTGGCGTGGCCGCCCCTCTGCTTCCAAAACGGCCACTGGCACTTCTTCCTGACGACCTGCATGGCCCACCTGCACTTCTCGCGCTCGACGACGGCGGCCCTGCGCTCCCGGACGCAGTTGTTGACCATCCAGAGGTACACGGGCTTGGAGCTGGTCAGGCGCTTGACGTAGGTGACCTGCTCGCTCCGGTACAGCGTCAGGTTGTCCCAGCTGGCGCAGGCCTCGTCGATGGCCGCGTCGACGAAGCTGTCGAACTCGGCGTGCCCCTGGCAGTAGCACACCACGCCCGGGCCCACCGCTCCGCCCGTCGGGGTCTTGCACGTCTCGGCCGGCCCGGGGGACTTGAAGAGTTCGGGGTTTGGGGGCCGGAAGAGGTCTGCTGGTTGGGTGAAGGCGGATGTTAGCAAGGTTTGAGTTTAGAGCTTTTTTTTTCTGCTTCTAATATCTTTGTGATTCAGGGGCAGACCATGATATGCTGCCCTACTGATAAAAAGCAGGAGAGCGCAAATGCCAACTTACCACTTGGACCAGCTTTAGGACTGTCGCTGGTGGCAGTGCTGGGACTGTCCGTGACCGTAGTGGGACTGCTTCTGGTGCTGGTGCTAGTTATGGTGCTGATGGTTGTACTGATGCTGATGATGGTGCCGGGACTGTTCGCGTCTGTGGAAGGACTGCTGCTGGTGCTGGTGCTGGTGCTGGTGCTGGTGCTGGTACTGGTGCTGGTGCTGGTGCTGATGGTCATGCTGGCGCTGGTGCCATTATTGGTGATGATTTGGGTGCCGTTGCTGGTGCTGTTGCTGCCGCTGATGATTATGATGCTGCTATTTCTGTCATACTCGGTCTCGTTGCAGCTGAGTCTGGCATCGCTGCTCGACTCGAGTAAAGGAGACCCCGCCAGGGCAGGCACTCCAGAGAAAAGGCATATCAATCCGAGTGATATCCAAGGCATTTTTGTCGACTTGCTCGGCACGGAACCGGGGATTTTGGGAAATGATCTGTCGTTGTGTCCCCAGCAATCTTTAAAATGATGGGGATGATCAGAATCGTGTATGAATAAAAGATCAAGTGAGATATTGCAATCTTGCAAAGGCAAGAGGTCTTTTATGGAAACCTTGCGTTCTGCCTTTATGTTTTATTTTTCTTCTTTTGCCGCTTCCTCACATGTATATTTAGTATGCAAGTTTCTATTTCCAAGGTTCATTTATTTATTAATCATGAATGGCTACTTAATGCGGCCGGGGTGGTAACCAACGCAGACGAAAAAAAAAAAAAAAAAAAAAAAAAAAAGCTTATCAAAATCAACTGCGTCAAAGCCCTAATCCAACCACCAGCGGGTGCCTTGAAGTGGCAGGAAACTACAAAGCATGCCGTAGAGGCGATGGATGGCAGCTAGACATGTGATCACAGAGACACAGAACGGGGCAAACCCGGCCTGCAGGGTGCGCACTTTGGTTCTGGAAAAGGAAACAAAAACACATCTTACAGTAAAAAAGGCTAGTTAGTATTTTGCGCTACCACGAAAATGCCACAGCCGCTCGTCTTCTCTTCGACGGTGACAGGCACGCTTCCCCGCCTCCTTGTACGCCAGCAAAGCAGCATCCCGACTCATGACATCGAGACAGCGACTAGCTTCGAGCCGCACCGGGTCCCAGAGAAACTCTTCGAGGAAGGACAGAACACCCAGGATGGCGAACCCAACAGCGACGAAAAAGTTGGCGGCCTCGAGCGGCAGGTAGACGACGGAGCGGTGACCGACGGCGTACCAGACGCAGCGTGCCGCCGCCCACACCATAAATGGCAAGGCGAAGCGGCGCTTGGACACGAGCATGATTAGAACAGTGACAAGGGTTGCGGTATTGACGATGCAAAAGATGATTTGGATCACTGCATAATACCACGACGGGTCGGATCGGGGGCCCGTGGGGTCATGGGTCATGAGAAGCTTCCAGCCCCTAACAGTGCCGCCGTGAAGGGCCTTAAATACAATTCCCAGCGAGACTAGTCGCACCGCGAGGCAAAACACACGTTGTAATATCGCCAACGTTGAGGCCATCAAGGCAACCTTTAGCAAGTCGGAAATTGGCGCAGACATGGCAGCCACGCCATGCGATCTCGAGCCTGGGTAGAAAGTACTCAATAGACCCGAGGCGGCCATCTTTGCGGTAAAAATAAGGGAGGCAAATTGTAGATGGAAAGAAACGTAGGAAGATGGAGGCGTTTCCAGGGTTTCCGACCACAGAAGGTCTGGCCGTGCGAGAGCAACGCGTATATCTGCGACGGGATCATTGCCCAGGAAACCGCCCACAAGAATGTTGAACGACGCGTTGACGAGGACTGCGACAGCAAACAGCAATACCGCGTGACGATATCCACGGCAGACAATGGCCGCTCTAACACGGTACCAGGTGCGCATATTTCTGGCTGCTTCGGATGCCTTCTTCTGGCTCAGTTTTGGTCGATTGGGTGCCGCGCGCAGCATAAATCGTATTAGCGGCAAGGAATACCGTACGTGTTGGACCAGGACAGAAAATCGAAACCGCCAACCTTGGACTTGGGTCTTGGGCCATTTGGTTGTGACAGGCCTGGTCTTGCTTGCGCCGCCCAGCTTGACATCACAGGTGCAGTCGAGCGCCTCTCCTACCATTCCGTTGAGCAGCTCGAAGATTTCAAATTGACGATTTTTGACTAGCTGGGAGTCTATCGTCGTCTCGACCTGGTAGCGAGCCACAAGCTGAGCAGGGTCTGCAAACTCTGTCCAGAGCTGGCGTGCTGCGTCGGCAAGGTCGCCGAGCAGCTGCTGTTCGGACCTCCCCAAAAGCTTCAGGCGCGGGCATTCCGATACGGGGTGGGGACTCAAACGGCAAGCTCCGATCTTGAGGTCATCGACGCGGGTCCGAATTTGAGTGACGGTGGTGCCGTAGTAGTCTCTGATCACCAAACGCCGGAAGAGCTCCACGGCATCGCCCAAACGATCGAGGTCACGTTGTTGCTCGATTCTCTGCAGCAATTCAGCCTCGGCGTGATCCCAGCTGGAGATCAGCGGCTGCGGCTGACCTGCGCTCGTCTTTGTCGGAATGTTGATCCGACTGCGGGCCACACCCTGGGCGACGTCTAGGAGAACACCAAGAGCCATGCGAGCTGCGACGAAGGCCAGGTTATCAATGTCCTCCTCAAGGTCACTCATGCCGAGGATCAATGAGTGTGGAACGGAGTCTGGGTTGGGGTAGCGGGCTGCCAACCACAGTTTGGCCGAGGCTGTTCGACATCTCCATTGCGAAAACGCACTGATGATTGCCGCACGCTCTTCCTCGCCGAGGACGGCCGCGGGTCGCAAGGGTGATGCAATGTGCGCGGTCAACTTGGCGATGCATTTCTGAGCAGTGATCTGATGCGGATTTGAGCGCGACATGGCTGTAGCAGGACAGCGAGGCATGCCTGCTGCAAAATTGGGGTTTGGGTTGCGACAGAATCCATGATCCAAATTAAAACTGAGGGCGGATAATTACAGTCAAGACTAGGCAAAAAAAAAGACGGGGGGTTGTTGGGATGGATTCAAGCTCAATTCGGCTGACTTTTCTAGTTTGGAAAACCACCTCCCTTTTTCCCCTTTCGAGACTGAGAGCTGAATCTTTTGCCTCAGCTATGATACTAATAAACACAGCCTAGTATTACAGCCGCAAATACTGTATGGTTCGTTGTTGCTTTTGCATTCCATTGAGTGCGCCGTCAAGATTGGCTCACGTGATGCTACTAGCCAAGCTCCTCCCCCATAAGTCAATGTGGGGGAGATGGCGTTTTGGGGGTTTCTGGGGAGGATTTTAGGTGAACACCAAAGCACACGGACACACATCGTCTGCCCTCAATTGGCATGCGACACATACAATTAAAACAAACGAAATAAAATACATTAAAGCACCTGGATACTTTGTTTATATGTCGGGCCTGATGGCCATTTATATGTGACCGCCACCAGCATTTTAATATGCATCCCACCCAGATAAACAAAAGAGAGAGAGAGAAAAAGTAGAAAAGAAGAAAAGAAGAAAAAGAGCGATTGTAGGCAGTTCCCCTCCCTTCAGAACCCCACTCTCGTCTTTCCCCTCCCCCTCAAGGCATCTCCTCCAACGCCTTCAACCTATCCGCGTACTGCTCATTCACGTTTGAGTAGTCCTTGACCCCGTACGGCTGCGTCACCTCGCTGAACCAGCCGCCCTTGCGGTGCACGGGCAGGCCCAGGTCGGCCATGAGGGTGTCGAGGAACGGCAGCGCCTCAAACACAAAGTCCGGGTGCTTGGCCCCGTGGTCGTGCGGGTACCGCCACTTGCCCATCCGGTTGTGCAGCACCGTCTCGTACTGCAGGTCCTGGAGCGTCTTTTCCGCTGCCCATGTTTTGGTGTCGCCGCCGTCGTCGTCGTTGCTGATGACGGCGCTCGGGTCGCGTTCCAGCCTGCCGTCAAAGTAGGCACTCACCCAGAGGCCCTGCACGTGGGCTGTTATTGCGTTGCTGAACTGCATATGGGGGCAAAAAAAGAGAGAGACGGTCAGTTTAAGCCGGGGTTGGCACTGCAAAAGAGGAAAAAGTACAGCCCATCAACTTACGTTCATGTTGAACCCAACAAAGGCAATATCCTTGGTCCGCAGGAACCGCGCAGACGGCGGCACCATGAACCGGTGCAACAGGAACGTCGACGTCGGCGAGGTCGGCGTGAGCTTGTCCTCGTCCACCGTGACGCCCTTTTGCTGCGCCAGCGGCACGTACCGCTTGTTGAAGCTCCCCGGGTCCCTGAGGCGCGGAAACCGGGACAAGATCTCGGCGTCGGCGCGCTCAAACAGCCCCCTCTGGCTGGCCAGGTCGGACGGCACCGGCTCCGGGGCGGGGAGGTGCGGCATGCCCAGCTCGGCCTCGATCCCCTCGGGCAGGAACTTGAGCGGCGGCTTGTCCCTCCAGCCCGTGACGCTGACGAAGGCGTCCGACTCGAGCACCGTCCCCTCGCGGTCGGCCAGGTGCACCTTGCGTTGGCTCAGGTGGTCGACGTCGGCAATGTGCACCTTGACGACGCCGCTGCGGACGAGGTCGAAGAAGTCGGTGTCGTAGTTCAGGATGCTGAAGCTGCAGCCGGCGTAGAAGGCGTCGGTCCAGGGCCGGAGCTTGGCCACCTCGGGGTGCGAGTCGAAGCGGCACAGGCTCAGGACGTCGCCTCCCAGGACGTTCCAGAACAGCTTCGTCAGCGCCCTGCCCACCGCCGTGCCGTGGCAGAACCTCCTGGCGGCCTGGTAGCCGCCGTCCTGCGCCCAGACGCAGGGGCTGAACCACGTCAGGAAGCGGACGTTGACGAGCGCCTCGATCCACTTCTTGAACGGCGTCACGAACGAAGGACTCATCCAGCACGGGCCGTGGCCCGACTCGCGAATGACCCAGTCGACGGGGATGCCGCGCGACCCGAAGGCGTACACGGCATCCCACGCGCTCTTGCTGCCTCCCAGCACCGTCGCGCGCCTGGTGCGGCCGGCGTCGAGCGTGTCGGCGTGCTGCTTGAAGTCCCGAGAGTGGAACAGCGGCGCGCCGTAGTTCTCCTGTCCGGCATACCTGGGCATGAACGGGTCGGAGGTCAGGCCGGTCGCGACGATGAGCCGCCTGGTGAATATTTGCGTGGTTGGCAGGTCGCGGTCGGCATCTTGCACGTCATGGCCGCTCTGGACGGTCAAGGTCCAGCCGCCCTCGCCGACCTCGTGCTGTGCGCTCAAGACCCTCGTGCTGCCGCGGAAGAAGGGGTGGATGCCAAAGTGTTTGGCGTACGACACGTGGTAGCGGTTTATGACCTCACCGGGCAGGTACTTGCGGTCGGGGACGCCGTAGTCGTCGGTGAGGGGGAAGTCCGGGAATTCGTAACTGCCTCTGAGGCAGTTACTTTTCAATCCCGGGTACAGTCTGTGCTCGGCCCAAACCCCGCCGATCGTGGGAGACGAGTCCAGGATGGCCAGGGTGTGGTGAGGATGCTGGGCGTGGTACTGCTTTGCAGATCCTAGACCGTACCAGCCTAATCGTCCCGACTCTTTGTGTTAGCCTTTGCGGTCTTTCTCTTTCTCTTTTTTTTGTTGCTTTTGCTTCCCCCCCTTCTTTTGGTCATTTGCTAATCTTGTGTTCTGGGGTGACGGGTACACAAGCTTCGACTGGGGGTACATGAAGTTGCGATTGGATGGGGGGGTGCTACAACATTCTTGATTGCTCTGCCCTCTTATCAAAAAGGTAGGTACTTACCAGCGCCGATAACCACACAATCGAGATGCTCCATGGCTGCAACAGATTTCCTAAGGGGCCATGCAAGGGCCTGGAGAATTGGGCGGCGCCGGCAAGGCTAGTTTGCTTCTTGTCAAGGCTGGCAAACCACCTCAAGGCTGACTAGGAGAAAGTATGTGCACGAACGCAAGCAAGGGCGTTCGGAAAAAGCGTAAGGGTAAGGCTGGTCCGAACCCAGACCACCCTTTACTGGACCGATGTAGTCGAAAAAAAAAAAAAAAAAAAAAAAAAGAATGGGAACAAGCCCAATCGAAAGGTCCAAGCCCAGATCCTAGGCGGGAATTTCAAAAATATTTTATCTTTTTTGTTTATTATTTTTTATAAGAAGATGTCGACAAGACAGGCAGGCACCAATACGTGCAAAACTGCACAAAATTTCCTCGTAAAGTTACTGCTTTCTGACCGGCCAAGCCCGCAAAAGTAAAAGGAATGAAATGTTGCACCCGAAAAAACTCGTCACACGGGAGCGACAAATGAGCGAACCGAGCCGGCTATTATATGCTGTACTGTAAGCTTATAGAACCCCCAAAAGGCTGGGCGAAAACCAACCATGTAGAATCAAGTCTGGCTTTTTTTTTCCTTTTTTTTTTTTTGTCTCTTGCCTGGCTGGGCCTTAGGCGCGGAGGTATAACCGAGAGGAGGGGGCGGCGGAAAGAAAATGACAACAAATGGGGCCGTTGAAGTAAAGCAAGCAACCGAGCTGGTGGGTTACATTGTCGTTTTACTTCTGCATGTAATAGTACAGTACTCTTAGAAAAAAAAAAAAAAAAAAGGAACCGGGAATCAGCGCCTATAGGTCCGAAAAGCCAAACGCGCTACTGCATGCCACCGCACCACCTCCAGGACCTCGTCACAATCTGTCACTCCAATACAGACCCTGGACTTTCAGCCATCTGGATCCCTGGCTTGGCATGCTGGCTGGCTTTTTGGCTTTACGAATGCCTGCCACGTGTGGGAACTATGCCATCCGCGCCACTGCCTGCTTGTCCGGCAGAGGACTTTGAACACTAGGCTAGACTTAGTATAGAGTTTTTTGTTTCTTTTCTTTTGGCAGTAGTCAATAGTGATAGACAGCCAGTTTGGCCAGATCTTTGTGTGCTCTGGACAGGCTGACACCCCTATGTGTCGACTCCAAGGGGATCGTCGAGAAGAAAAAGAGTAGAGCCCCCAAAATACGATGATTGGTGTCCATGTTTCCCATGTCGAAGGGCTGGCTTTCTTTGCCCGCCTATCACTTTTTTTTCAGTTTTCTTAAGTCTCCTAATAACACGCAATCCCAACATGAGGTACGTGGCTGGTTGGTCCCTGCCGCACATTATGTCCAACATGCCACAAAACATCCTGGGCTGGCACAGGGAATGTAGGTAGTTATCAAGCCCTCTCGCCACCATCGTGGGTTTTTAGTACGTTATTCCCCTCCACAAACCCCGATTTCCACACCCGCAAATAAACAGCCTGCCTCCCGTCCATCCGTCTGTTCCCCACGCCAAAAAAAAAAAAAGGGACAGCCGACTTTTGAGCACGGCCGCTTGACCAGATTGCGGGAACTAGACATACCGTCGTCTGCACCCAAGCTCTGTTTATAGGGCTTGACACTTTTGTCCTGGTCCGTCCGAGTGCTCTCGTTACACAGGCACTAGAGCACATCCTCTCCCTTGTCTATCTAGCCTCCCCGGTCTAGACCAGAGGTAGGGATGTTCAGCTGGTTCGCAGTATTTTCCTAGATCTTTGTCGCGGTTTAGCTTTTTCTCTTGTGGTTCATCATTAGAGAGACTCGATTCTTGTCTCTGCAGTATCCTTTCAGTTGAATGAAACCAAAATAGATCTCAACATCGGTTAGTTGACCCCCTTTTTTTTCTTATTGTTGGCTTAATAACCGGTGTCGCTACCTTTTCGAGCCCCAAAGAGAGAGAAAAAAAGCCCTTTTTCAACGATGCCGGCACTATCTACCGTTGCTCCCCCCCTTCCTCCCTCCCACTTGTACTAACTTGAACACAGAGAAACTTGGCCCGGCACAGATACGCATCTGGGCAGACGACCTCTGGACATTATGAGTTCGGCCGTCAACATGTCAGACCCGTCGGCGGTGGCGGCCATGATGGCGGAGCAGGCGGCGGCCATGGCGGCTGTCAAGTCGTTCAACATCGAGGCCTTTACCCTCATGGGCATTGCGCTCTTGGCAACATCCCTGAGGACGTACTCGCGTGCCAGCACCGTTGGCTTTTCAAACTTTCAGGCCGACGACTACCTCGTCTGGGTTGGCACGGTAAGGCTGCCGATGCCGTGCATATCTCGGGCTCTTTTATTTTTGACGAGGACCAGCTGACCGTTTGTGTGTCTTTTTTTTTTTTTGTTCTTACATTGCAAATTAATTAGGTGGGCCATTGCTTTGAGACTGGTCTGGCTTACTCGGTTGGTGAACACGCCCACGGCCTCGCCAACGATGCCATAAGCCCCGAGGGTAGGGCTACTCTGAGCCCCGACAGTCCCGAATATCAGATGCGGTACGTGGCCGG
The DNA here is from genome assembly GCF_004337985.1 of Pyricularia pennisetigena. Classification (NCBI taxonomy): domain Eukaryota; kingdom Fungi; phylum Ascomycota; class Sordariomycetes; order Magnaporthales; family Pyriculariaceae; genus Pyricularia; species Pyricularia pennisetigena. Next base: position 1,235,179 of record NC_043740.1, read on the forward strand.
TTGACTCTGGGGTCAACTCTGAAGGCAGAAAAAAATATGCCTGTCCTCTTGCTAACCCATACCTTGGGTTTAACTTGGTAGCGTCCTCGGTTCCAAGATCCAGTTATGGGGATGGTCGACTTATGCGACCCTGCTTTGGAGTCTGAAGGCATCCATGTGCACCTTTTTCCTGCGCTTGACGGTAAGACTTATTCGCCTGACAAATCAAAAAGCACTCTACAATTCCGACCAGCTCACTGATCCGATATACCCCGTGCCAGGATGGACTCCACGTGTACAAGTCGAGGATTTACATTGGCTTCGGCTTCATCTTCTTTTCGTGGCTCACGCTCGCCCTGACGCTGCTGTCCAGCTGTCGCCCGTTCCACAACTACTGGCAAATCAATCCCGACCCTGGACGTATGTGAAAAGAAACCTGTTTTGTTTTTTTTTCATCTGGAGACTGGCAAAGGCTGACAAAACAAAAAAAACCCAACCATCAGGATACTGTCACCCTGCCGTGTCGCCCGCTCTCATCTGGACGTTTTTGTCCATGAACGTCAGCACGGATCTGTACCTAATCTCGATCCCGATGCCCCTCCTCTTCACGGCCAACGTGACGTGGCGGAAGCGCCTGGCCCTGGTGAGCGTGTTTTGCTGTGGACTGTTTGTCACGGCGGCCGCCATCCTGCGAGTGATACTTATTGTCAGCGTGAGTACTTTTTCTTCTCTCTCTCTCTCTCTCTCTTTTTTCCGCCCTAGGAACCACAAAAAGAAAAGAAATCTAACCTCCCCCAAACAAAACGAAACCAAAAAAAAAAAAAAAAACAGGACCTCAAAAACGGCGCCTTCCTAGCCGGATCCTGGGCCGTGCGCGAAACCTTCGTGGCCGTGATAACCACCAACATGCCGATGCTGTTCCCGCTGTTCCGGCGGTGGCTGAACCCGTTCCTGGGCCGCATCTCGTCGTCGCTGGGCACGTACGGGTACCGGGGCAAATCGACCGGCGGGGGCGCGTCGTCGCGCAACAACAACAACAACCACAACCACCACCTGCCGCCGCACCAGCGCGCCATCCAGACGGTCGGCATGCAGCGCATGCGCAAGCAGCCGCAGCACAGCCTGAACCACATCACCAACCTGAGCGTGACGTACGCCAACGAGTCCGAGGAGCGCATCTACGAGCTGCACGACGTCGGCGCCGGCGCCGGCAACAAGCCGGCCGGCACGGGCGTGGTGACCGAGATCATCGGCGGGGTCGGCCGCGACGACAAGGGGATCAAGGTCGGCCGTGGCACCGACGACGACGGCGACGACGACGACGACGACCACCGCAGCGAGGAGCAGGATCGCCTCAGCGACCTCAGCAGCGAGCTGTTGTCGTCGTCGCCGCCCCCCGCCGCCATCGGCATCCAGAGGCGCGTCGAGATCGTCGTCGAGGAGGAGCAGCACGAGATCCCCGCGGGTGCGGCCGGCAATCAGGCCGACCGCGTGCTGGGCGGCAACTTTGTCGCCGTGTCTTCGGGGGGCGGGCCCGTCGTGGGTGCGGCCGGCAGCGGCAGGAATAGGAGCAGCACCGTCGAGAGCAGGAGTCCTGGCGCCGCGCGGACCAGTTATTTTGCCGACCACGTCAAGTCGGAAAACTACAACCGGATATGATTATGGGAGGTTTGGGTCAAGGAGGCGTGTACGAGTAAATAAGAAGAAAACAAAAAACGATGACTGGCGGAAACTGATAACAAACCTTGTACAAGACTGTCAAAATAATAACGAATCCGGAAGAATATCCTAAAATAATAATGAACTACTATACGCAACAAATGCAATTGAATCAAACCCCCCAATTTGTGTAAGCTGACTACGTTAAATGCTTGAAATTCATCTAGCTTCAGCTTTAGCTAGCCTAAATTTTCTACCCGAGCCGCAACATCCCCTTTGCTTTTATCCGGTCAAGTAGACCCAGACAAAATTCCTTACAAAAAAAGGCTGCCTGTCCAACGCGTGGCGGCTAAATAAAACCTGAGTTTTTATGTCTTGTTGTCCCCATCTTTGCAGAAAAAAAAAGTCAACCGGACTCCTACGGAAATTCCGCCAGCAACGCTTCCAAATAAACCCAGAAATAAAAAGTTCGACAAAGGAGAAATGACTGGAATAAAAAAAAAAAAAAAAAAAAAAAAAAGCAAACGCTGCTTCAAAAAGATCTCGCCGGCTTAATCCAAACAGCGCCTAATCACAAATACTCCAAACAAATCCAGCCAGCAACCCAACTCACAACGCCTGGCCATAACAATCTGGCATCAACCCATCTTAGGTTTGGCTTATTGAGCCACATTGCCCGGCATTTTGTTCCGTCAAAATCACATCAGGGAAACTTCCTCAGCCTCCAGTCTGACGGGGCATTCCTCAATCTCCTGCCCTTGTCGTGCTGTGTACGCCCAGCGCTGAGCCCCTAGCCAGCGCGGTTGCGCAGACTCCCAACTCTTCCCAAGCCACCCAACCAGCCCCGCTTCCGTCCGCCATTGCCGGGCGAATCGGTGTTCGTAGGCGGAGACGTGACCGCCGGCGACTGAGGGGGGACGGCCACCTGCGGCGACAATGGCGCACCGCTGCTGCCATACTCGTCCATCACATCCTCAAGCCCGGGCGTCAGAGAACCCCTCCTGGTCGATACGGAGCCGCCACCGCCATGTTGGTTTGGATTGCGCATGATTGGCGGGGGCGTTGCGCTCGAAAGACCCTCATCCGCCAAGTCCGAGCGACGTCCCCAGGACGGCATTCCAATGTTCACGTGCTCGTTTGCAGCCACAGCCACAGAGTTGGGCGACATTGGCGGGGGATAAGCGTTGCGAAGGGAAACCTCGGATGGCGGCGCACTGGATGAACCCGTTTCCCTCTCCTTGTCGACGGCCCCAGTACTGCGACGGAACAAGTTCAAACCGCTCAGGCGTCGTGCGTGCTGCTGCTGGGAGCCGGAAATCGGCGGATAGTGACGTTTGCTAGGATCCGGAGTGTTGCCGGTCGGAGGTGATGCAAGAGTCGGAGTCGGGGGCGCCTGGACGCTATAATCCACACTGTTGCTTCGTGACATGCTGCTGCGCACCGGCGACTTGCGAAGCTTCCCGTTGGCAGGGGCCTGGCGAGACGGAGGGCGAGTCACAATGGGACTGGATCCGGTTCGGGCATGAAGGCTTGACCGCCGAGGTGGCGGCGGTACCGTTGTGGAGGCCGAGGGCCCAGGAGATGCGAGACCAGAACCGAAAAAGCCCGCCTGAGGGGTGGGCAGCGATGCGCCTAGGGCATCGAGCGCATGTGATGTCGGAGGAGAGGTCGTGCCCGCGCCGAGGAAGCCAGCTCCACCAAGGTTTCCAAACATGGCTTCGCTAGCCCACCCACCAGAACCGTTCGCTGCACGAGGGAAGGCGAAAAGGTCCGGAGACACGCGGCCACCCAGATCATCGCCGTTGTCCATGTTAACAGCAGCAGCATTATGCGGGAAAGCGCGGTTCGGCTTCAGACCTTCGCGCATCCAGTAGTCATACGTCGAGACTGTCGCGCCGTCGTTGACATTGTCGTCGTCGGAGCTGTCTGAGCCCCATCCGTTCTCGTCCCTGATGTCCTTGGATGTGGTTGTGTCACTTGCGGAGCGAGGACGCATCGGAATAGTCGTCTGGGAGCCTGTATACAGGCTCTTTTGCGAATTCTCCAAACCCTTCCTCCCGTTGAAGGCAGACACTGAAGCAGCCTGGCTCGCCGCTTCTCCCATTGTAGTTTGGCTGCTCGACCTAGAGTTTGTGCTCTCCGCCGTGGCCGGCTGGTTACGATCACTGGGGCCAATATCATGTTGTTGAATCGACGCAGCGGGCTGCGAGAGCGTGTCATTAGAGTTCTTGAACCGCCGCAAAGTCGAAGTCGAGATGGTATCTGGCGTGGGTGGCAATGCAGCACCCAAATCCCTGGGACCGTCTGTCATGACCCTTCGCAATGCCTCTCTTTTCTCCTGTTTCATACGCTGACGAGCCTGCTGCTGTTGTTCCAAGGTCATCGCTGGTAGTTGCGGGCTGCTGTACTCGTTCCTTTGATTCGCCGGGGTACCGCCGTTAGCGGCCGACAGATCGCTCAACATGGACGAGTCATGATATTGTAATCTCCGCTGGAGGTTTGACAGCGGGGAGCGATCAGAAACTTCGCCAATCGAAAATGATCCGGATGGACCCCGCGAAGCAGAGCCAGAGCTGTATCGACGATTTCTGGTGGGCGTAATGGCCCGTGGAATCGCGGCGGGAGGGTTCCTTGTTGTCTCATATTCCGTGGACCTTTCCGGGGGCGAGGACGAGCTGTTCAGGAACGGCTTTTGTCCGTAGACGCTGACAAAGGAGCTTTCGCTAAGAACACTCAGACTGGGCGTGGACATCAACTTATGATCCGGCGCATCATCGTCGTTCATGGCAGAATCCGAAGCGCGCTTAAAGCTCAGGGTGCTGGCACGTGGTGCAAGATAAGCATTCCGCAGGTTTTCTGTCTTCTCGCTCGGATCGTTCAAGAAGCTCGGCATCCTGGTGAGTGCGCCCTCGTCAGAGTCTTCGGGCTCGGGCAGTTGGTCGTAGGTTTCGGCACTCAGGGATCTGATGATATCGCGTTCCTTCTGAAGCTTTTCGACCGTCGCCTCCAGGCTGACAATCATAGCCACGGCATCGCGGATGGCATCGTCTCGCTTCTCCAACTCTTGAACGAGCCTGTCGTTCACCTCCTCCACCTCTTTCTTCTGAGACTTTAGTTCGCCAACGGTGGACTGCAGCTTGTCAACTGTGGATTTTAGACCGGCCACTTCAGCCTCGAGTTTCGGCATCAATTCACGACGTTTAGACAGTTCGAATTTCAGGTCAAAGTTTTCGTTTAGTACACTCTCGAGCTTCTGTAGATCCGACGAACTGCATGGTTAGCGACAGGACCATTTGACACAAGGCTCTTTGTGGCAAGCATGACTGACCAGCTCCGAGGCTCGCAGACCCACGGCCTTCCTTCTCGCCGCATCATGGCCGCTGCTTGAGCGCGGTCGGGGTCCATCGGAAGTGGAAGCACGAACGGGAGAGCTCTGAAGGGCTTGCATGTGCCTGTCGGAAGTGCTCATCGTGTCATTGCTACCGGCGCGGCTGGAACCCGACCGCAGGGTTTCTGACCTCCTTTCTTGTCGCAATCTCTCCTGCAAGTAGCTGGATATGGCGGGCGTGTTTTGTCTAGGGTCGTCGGGGTTCGGGGTTCTCGACATACGAGAAGATGCAGGTCGGTCGCTGCCCAGCGAGGCACGGCTCGAATGTTTTAACCTGGGATAGTTTTGCGTCTTTTGGGGAGAGTGGGGAGACTGGAGGTTGCTGGACGAGCTGTTGTTGCTGTGGGATGCGAAACGACTGTTGGATGTGCTGTTGCTCGATCGGGAAGAAGCATGGTGTAGCTGGGCGGCGGGAGGATTTGAGGAGCCCGATGGGAGCGAGTGACGAGAAGACCGATCCCGCGGGTAGGACTGCCCGACGTGCGGTGAGCCCGTCATTGTGAGACGTGACAATGGCAGCAAACGGCAAGACAGGCCCAACAGTCAAGTCTAGGTACCGTTTCCGCCGGGTCCACCATGCGTAACTGACGTCTGCTGCAGATCTGAGATTTGCTTCTTGTTTTACCGCAGGGAAGACGCGGGCGCCCGGATACAATGTCTCAGTCGGCCATTCAGAAGGGAGCTTTGAGAAGCTGCAGAAGGAAAATGTATCGACTTTTTTTTTTTTTTTGTTTTGTTTTGGACTAGTCGACGCTAGGGATGCTGTGGCGCTTGCTTGTTGGCTTGGACAAGTCGACACGTACGTAGGTGGTATTTTGGTCGCAATCCTTCCAGGGCCGACTTGTCGACAGGATGACAGGGAAATGACCGAAAACAAAAAAAGAAAAGAAACCAAGTGTCAATAATCAGATATCAATTGGATTCAGCTGCTCGGCAGGGCAAAAATCCCAAAAATGTCGTCTGAAATCCTTGCCCGGCTCCCGGTCCCTGGGCGAAAAGCGTGGTTCGGGGGGCAACGGGCGGATGAGTGCCGGTCGTTGGGCAAAAGTGATTTTTCGTTTGCTCGCACGTCCTTAATGCAAAAAAGATACTAATGAATGTGCTGTGCTATGTGTCGTTGGCTTTGCGCGCATGCATCTGACATGGGTAGATGCAGGTGGCGCGTGATTGGCAACTTTGAGGAGGAGGTGCCTAAAAGGTTAGGTCTAGACTACCTTGGTCAAGTTGGCAGCGCGACAATCAAAGGGACAAAAAATGTGAGGCGGGAGAGAGAGAGAGAGAGAGAGGCAGGGCGAGCAGCTTGTGGTACTTTGTTGTATGTCGTTTTGTTGTTACTCGTGTACCACAATCTTGAGTTTTCAAGTCAATTGATCGAGGAGTGGTCGCCGGCCATTGGAGTATGAGCCACGATCAATTGTACGTCACCCGGTGCCAAGGAATGTTGATTGTTGACTGCCGATATCCACGAAGGAATGTCACCGTCGTTGCGCTGGTACTTATTGCCAGGATCAACCGATCGCAAGCAACGTCGCGAAAGAGGGGTCTTGTGAGAGGACGTGTAAGAGGTAGGGGTTTGAGTAGAAGTGCAGAAAACAAAACAAAGAGAATACAATTATACGGAAGCTGCCGTAATCTCAAAAAGCTAACCCGTGTTAGCTTTGCCACAGTCGGCTGGTGACGACAGCGATGAAGATGAAGAGTTGGGACATTGATCAAGCACGACGTGACGGAAAGTCTCAATTGAAGTTCTCATTACCTAAGGTAGGCTAAGGTACCTTGCCACCACGCCAAAGATGGGTCTAGTGCTAGGTACCCGTGCGGGATATGTAGGTACCGCCCCCTTGGGCTCTTGCTACTGTAGAGTTTCCCCTGGGTGGATGCTTGTTTGAGCTCGAACCAAGCTAAAAACAGCCCAGTGGAAGTGGCTCTGACAGGAGATCCAATCTTAATCGGGAGCATCTTGTTATCCGGGGCATGCACAATTCAGGAGATACCTAATACTACATCTACTGCTAAATGTGATTTGTGCATCAACCGTAAATGACTCCCAGGTTTCTGGGGGAGAAAGAAGCAGCCAAGAACACGCTAGTTTCGATACGCCTGTGATGCCCAATATATAACGAGAATTACTATTGCATGCAGGTAGTCACAGAAGATATTTTGTTCATTTCTAGGGTGTGATTTTTGATTGCTTCTGCTTTTGGTTTTGCTTTTGGTTTCGCTATTGAAAGCGTCCCAAGGTTCCTCATCTTGGATGGGATGCACAAAGAGCGAGCAAACATCCGATGCAGATTGACTCTTGTCACAAAACAAAATTTTGCCCTTGGCTGCCCAATACCGCCACTACTGCCACCCGACCAAGATTGACAGGGATCCGTGCCTAGATTTATTGGCTTAAAAACTGGCACAATTTACAAAGAAGCCCCTCAACAAATGCAACCTGCACAACTTGATTGCTACCACGCAGCAATGTAATTACTGTAGCTTCGGTTCTCGCTGATGGCTTTTTATCGGTTTATCCCGCTGAGCGAGTGAGAGCCCTTCCCTTTCCTTGGCTTTTAGATACTGCGCGGCCCCCTGAGTTTTGCAGGGTCTGCATTGTTCCTCCACTCCACTCGAGTCTCAGCCCATCCAGTCAGAGACAAGACCTTTAGCTGCGCGTTTCTCTGTTTTAAAAGACCCCTGAAAACACGACGCGTGTAAACCCCTGTCTGTCACCAGAACCCGTCCGCGAGGGGTTGAATTTTTAAGGCGATTGATTGCAGTGGTCGAGGTGCCAGAAAAAAAAAAAAGAAAAAAAAAAAAAAAAAAAGGAAAGCGGTTGCAGCTGAACCTGTCTGACTCTTAACAATGCCCCTCCAGCCATCCGATTTCTTAAAGTAAGGAGCGGGGTTGTCTGTCTGTGTCTACCGTCTACCAGCTCAAGTTGTTCGTTCGCGCGTTGGAACTATCGATGACGCCCCGAAGCCCCATCAAGCCATCTATCTCGCTTCCGATGGTCTACCACGGAATTAGTTACGTAGGTGCTAACTTAGGTAATCATCAAGAGGGAAGGGTCCTACAGTATATTCCGGAAGGGTCGCAGAAAGAACAGGGACAAAAAGGCTCACGGATCTTGCCGCGGTCCAGTCTCCAGATGTGGGCGGCAAGACACCACAATGTGTTTGACTAGCCTTGTCTTGGAATAAGCGCGTCAGTCCGGTTGTGACTCCTTTTTTTGGGGGGGTTTTTAAGAAACATATTCTCCATGTCGATATCCGACAGAAACTTTTGACGATGCACAGACTTTTTTTTTTTTTTTTTTTTTTTTTTTTTTTTTTTTTTTTTTTTTTTTTATGGTCGCAGGAAAAGCCATCTTTCGATTGGTAGGAGCGATTCTACATGGGCAGGCCTGAGCTTTGAAAGCCAACCGCCGATTACTTTGCACGTCACTCTGTGCGACAGAATGAGCGACCGAAGAGGTGGCCTTCAGGAAAATAGCTCAAGAACCGTAGCGCTCATAATTTACATGCCGATGCGCGGGCACCTCCATTTTATGGCGAAGGAGGAGCATCGTCGCCGAATTCTGATGCCGGCGGCGTACCGCTCCAATAGCAAAGGGCAGAGTACTCTGATGATATCGCCGTCGCGCGGGGTTCGACACCATCTCACCAAGAGCAGTGCATCCCGAGTGGCACAAATGAGCATCGTATCCATCTATCAGCACGCAGCAGATATTAGGATGAGCTAGTCGGGTGAAAAACACGGCAGGCATTCATTTCTGTAGATGAAAACATCATGACCATCGAGAAAGAAAAAGTACAAGAATGACATGTTGTGCGCTAGATGACGCTCAACATGATGCTGGGTGATACACACAGGTAAATGTAATATACCAAGATGTCCCCGATTTTTACTATAGCCATTTGGGCTACACTACTGTCCACCATTGCATCTCTCACGTTCCCGTATGAGAACGTTCAGCTTGATCTCGCAGAGACTTTGTCTTTTCCGTCTGTCGCATTTGGTGACGCCACAAGCCCTATCCCTCAGCAGCCTTCCTGCAAATCATATCCAGGAGAACCTGGCTGGCCCTCAGACGCAGACTGGTCCCGTCTCAACGCCACGGTCAACGGTCGCCTCCTGAAGCCCCGGCCGCTCGGTGCAGTGTGCGCACCTTCTCATCCGGCCTATGACCGTACCAGATGCAACACGCTGGTCCGCAGCCTCCCTGGCACGCGCACGCTGCTCGACGACCCCTTGACGGTGCTGACGGTGTACCTCCAAGGCGACAGCTGCCCCATCTCCACGTCGAGCACGAAACCGTGCACCCAGGGCGGGTTCCCCGTCTACGTCGTCAACGCCAGCACGGTCGCGCACGTCCAGGCGGCCGTCAACTTTGCCCGCAACCGCAACATCAGGCTCATAGTCAAGAACACGGGACACGACTTTGGCGGCCGCTCTGCCGGCGCCGGTGCCCTCAGCATCTGGACCCATCACCTCAAGTCCGCAACCTACCTGGCCAATTACACGACGGACTCGCCGGCGTACGCGGGCAAGGCGGTTCATCTAGGCGCCGGGCTCGAGGCCTGGGAGCTGTCGGACCTCATGGTGGACCATCGCATCGCGCTCGCGGCTCCGGGGTTCCCGACTGTGGGCGCCGTTGGTGGGTGGATGCTCGGCGGCGGCCACGGCACCGTCACGTCGACGCTGGGGCTCGGGGCCGACCAAGCCCTGTCGCTCAACGTCGTCACGGCCGATGGGCGGTTCGTCACGGCCGACGCGACGCAAAACGCGGACCTCTTCTGGGCGCTGCGGGGCAGCGGCGTCGGCCCGGCGTTCGGCGTGGTCACCTCGGCCGTGGTGCGGGCGCACGAGCCCCTCTCGGTGGTCAGGGTGTCGCTGCAGTGGCTGACGGGGCCCGGCTACGACCCCAGAAGCAACCCCAGCCCCGTGGTGGACAGGGACGCCTTTTGGCGCGCCGTCTCGGCCTACTACCGCTTCGGCATCGCGGTCGGGGATGCCGGCGGCGTCGACTTTGGGTACATCCGCAACCGCGGCAACGGCAGCTTCAGCTTCGACACGGGGCTGACTTTCCCCAACAAATCGCCCCGGGAGGTGTTTGATCTCCTCGCGCCGCTGTACGCAGATCTGCGGTCCGCCGGAGTAAACGTCACCAACCGCGTCCCGGCGGCGGCGAGCCCCTACGCGAGCAGACGAGCCGGCACGGGCGCGGCGCTGGGCAACGCGCGGTACTCGTCGAGGCTCTGGCCACGGTCGCTGTGGGCCGACGACGACGACGACGACGGAAAGGGCTTCGCGGCGGCCATGGCGGCGGTGCGGGCCAGCGTGCAGGAGGGCGGCTACACGTTCCACGGACTGCTGATGGCGGCGCGGCCGTCGGTGGGGGACCTGGCCAACAACTCGGTCAGTCCCGGCTGGCGGGCGGCGGCGATGCACGCCTCGGTGCAGGACGACACGGCGCTGGCGGACCTGTCGCCCGAGGCGTGGCACGCGGCCAACGAGCGCGTGCTGCACTACTCGGCCGCCATCAGGGCCGCGACGCCGGGCGGGGGCGCGTACGTCAACGAGGGGGACTCGCTGGAGTCGGGCTGGCAGGACAACTTTTACGGGCTGGACGGCAGCTACGCCCGCCTGCTGCGCGTCAAGACGGCGCTCGACCCCTGGGACGTGTTCTGGGCGCCGACGGCGGTGGGGAGCGAGGGCTGGGAGGTGCGGACTGAGGATGGGACGCCCACGCAGAACGGGAGGCTGTGTCGTGTCGGGTCATAGGTGAGGCCGGAGCACTCGGGCGGCGCCGTGGTCTATGCTGTTGTGGTCTTGGGGCTGGTACCATTTTTTTTTTCTCTCTCTCTCTCTCTCTTTTTTTTGTTCCCATCTCCTGACGATCCTCCAACGCTTTCTGTGACGGGCGGGTCGGATTTCACTTCCCGAAGGTAAAACATATTGCATGCATGAGCAGCCTTGAACAGCGTCCGATTTCCAAGTCAAGTCCGCATAGTCTGCATAGTTTGACGATTGTCGATCCGAATCTCGGAAATTTATGCCATCTGGACTTTTTGTTCTTTCTTTTTTTTCTTCTTTCTTCTTTCTCCTTGTCCTCATGCCCAACAGTCTCGAAACAGAGAGCATGAACTTTCTTCCAAGTCAGATCCCGACCCGATCCATAATCACCTCCAGGGGACAGCCACAGCAGTGGAGAAATACGGGAACGTGTCGACTCGGTCGAGCCAGCAAAACCCTGGCGGGCCGTGCAATGCGGAGAAGACCTGAGAATGATCGTCCCAAACCTGGAGCCAAACAGGCAATTGCGCACGACTCGTGCGAGCCGCCAACACTGCAGTCTACAACTACCGATGGCAGCACAAGGAGGGCTATAGCACAATGTCGACTATGCCCCGCCGAGCAAATGTATGACAAGACAGAAACAGTTGTTCTATATCTAGGTTGGCCTGCTATTTTTTTTATTTTATTCGCAGTTGCTGTATTGCAGACAGGGATCCCACGGTTTGCATGATTCCCGCAAGTCTTGGAGGTCAGCCAGGCTGGTGATATAGATGCACTGTAGCAAAAGACGAGGCGACTTAGATTTCTGGAGAGTACTCTATATGATTGCTTCATTGACTTGGTATAATCAACCTCAACGTTCGATTTACATGGACGCTTTGATGCTTGTGGCATGATATTTGGCTCGTAACCTGATTTTCAACGGCACCGGTGTGGGACAGACTCTTGACACCGGCTGTCAATGTTGCAGCCAAAGTCAATGGTCGTCAACCAGTATACCATTGGGGATGGGGATGGACCTTGTATTGCTGTCAGTGGGCATAAAGATTCGAACCAACAAAACCCACGTGTGACAAAAGTTTACCAAGTTTGGGTGAAAATTTTCCTGAAATAAAGTTGCAAGCATGATTGTTGATATTGGACTGTAATGGGGTTTGAGAATAAAGAATGGGAGGTAAGGAGAGAGAGGAAAGAAAATGAGAGAACAAAATGTTGAATAAACGAATAAATAAATAAATCAATCAATGTAACGAACGACTGTCATCGGCTTTGCAAAGCCGTGCATTCGGCTCTTGCCAGGACGTAAATTTCCGCCCGCGAGCTACCAATTGACCAAAGGTTCCGAACATCCCGGACGAGTTAATTAGTATTGAATGCCAATCGAAATCACCAGAATCAATTTTCTTTCCCTTTTTCTATGGCTCTCCAGTAGATACGCACAGGCTCGAAGCTTGGTATCGCCGAGCAGAAATACCTTTCCCCACAGGGAGACGAAGAAGTCTCCTATTCCGGCGATGCGACAGCACTAGACCACTGTGGGAACCCGGGAGCGAGATACACACGAGCGATTACGCAGGCCAGGCTGGGTCGGGTTGTTCGGGGGGTTTGGGTTTGGTGGCTCACCTTCACCGTGGTGACCAATTTTGTCAATTTTATTCATCAGCGTGCCGAGATGCAATCGAGCTACGGGAACCCAAAAACGAAAGAAAAGAAAAAAAAAATGCCTGCACAAGTAGAAAACCCCGGAGTGCATGCGCCCATTTTTGTGGCTCCTCGCTGTGACGATACCACCGCGTATAGTATGATTGGCAACCTCGGTAGCGAATGGATTATTGGTGGGACTGCATCTCGCTCCCAGGCACAGTCCATGGTCCCTTGTTTTTCTTTTTTGTGCTGGACCTAGGCAAGATAGGGCAGGGAATGCTGAACGAGGGGGCAGAGAAAGGAGACTCGCTCCATCAGCCAACGGTCAAGGCAAGATATGTATCTCACAATTCGATGTTTATTTTTTTCTCTTTTCTCTCTTTGCTCACGATCCTGATCAAGATCGCGATTGCGGCTCTGATTGATTTTCAAGCGGCAATCTATTCGAAACATCTGCTAGCTCCAAAAAAGATTCAGGTGTTGCCGTTCGAACGAAACAGAACCAGACCCAAAAAAGGCATCTGATGTAACCAGGAACAACCCAGGCTCGTGCGCATCACAAAATCCCTACCCACCGTTGGATTCATTGTGGAGCCGGCGAAGACTCAAGAGTCCGCAAAAAAGCCCCTCTTTTGCTCTCTCTCGCTCGAGGGCCAACCAACCAAATTGAATTCACCAAGTAGTAGTATTATTATCACTGTTACTGTTACGATGCTTTCGTAGATTGTGGACTTGGCGACGGCGAGTCTGGCCAGAGTAGTAGGCCCGTGGGTGCCCAGCATTCTACTGTAGTGTACGTACGGCTTGTGGGCGACAGAAGTTTGTTTGTTTTACTCCATCTGCGTGTGATTAATTGATTGTATTTGTTTTAATTGGCATTCGCTTTGTTTTACTTGCGTCTGGCAGGCACTATTTTTCTTTTTTTTTCCTCTTCTGACGTGAGATGGCTATTTTTATATGTCCACGACAAGTCGCCGGCACTAATTCGTGAGCGTGACTCCGGGTCTCGGAACCGAAATTCTCTAGTTAGATAGGCAAAACAACGCCATCAGCAGAACCAGAACTACGGCAAGGATATCCACGAGGCAAAGATATCCTCTATACCCGTTTTGGAGGGGGTCGTGCTCGGGACTCTGCCGATAGACGCGAGTCAAATGTGTGAAAAAAAGGACCCTTACCGTTAGCCAATATGGGAATACCCACTCAGCAACAACCCCTGGTTACGTACCCACCACTGCACCCATTCTTTGTAGCAACAGTCAGCAAGGTCTCTGGGCAGCCCTGAAACCTGCGGCTCTTGCCTCTTGCTCTCACAAGCTGTTGTCGTTGGCCGACCCCTGAAGAGGGAAACCCACTCGCCACGGGGGGTGGCCCATATTCATCAGGCTCAGGCCAGGCCACGCCCGGGCCGGGCGAGGGTACAATGGAGACTTGAGGATTAAGCGCCATGCTGGATCGAGCTAAGCCGTTTTTTCTGTGTGTGGTACGGAAGTAGATCGACGACTGGGATGGGGAGGAACAAAGAGCCGTTTCGGTGATCAGTCTATATGATCACGTACATCTGCACCTCCGGGATGGCTTCCTTTCCCTCCTCTCTTTTTTTCCTTCCTCAGGGCTCACCATTCGTTTGGCCGACTCTCTTTTTTTTTTCTGTGACACTGCCCCCTGGGGAAGCTAACGCCAACTCGCCGCGAGGTACCTTTCGCATCACATTCACTTTGGGATTTTTTAACATTCCCGTTCTATCGCTTGCAGTGCAATACGCTCGTTGTCGAGAAGTCGAACACCAGACGTTCTTTTCTGATTCCAGTCAACAAAAAAAGGCCCAGAGGCTTATTTCAACAAGACTATTCTTTGGTTTTTTTTTTCGGCCATCACTTGGCCAATACTTTCTTTTTTTTTCGATTCTTGGTAATCCCACAGTGACATCTTTTGTTCAAACATGTCTCCTCTCACATCTTTTAGGGCCATGAGCCTGGGAGCTGCTCTCCTCACCAGCCACCTCGCCTCAGGCCAAACAACCACGCTCCCCCCGAGCCTGACAAACTGCACAACCAGCGAGACCATCTGGCAGACGCCGAAAAACGTGAGCATGGCCATCTGCGACGGAACCGATTTCAAGTACGGTGGCAAGTCTCTCCAGATGGTCGAGGGCGTCTGCGGCACCAGGGCGTGCGTGGGACTCTGCAACGACAACGACAAGTGTGTCCGCGCCGTCTACGACAAGAAGAACTCGGTGTGCCACATCAAGAACAACGACGAGGTTGCCGACATGATCTGGGCCGTCGACGCCGACTTTGACGCCATCATCAAACTCCGGGCCGACGGCACCTACCCCCCGCCGCCCTCGGGCAAGGCTCCCGCGGAGCAGCAGCCGGCCAAGCCGGCCAACGAGACCATCACAGGCGACGCCAAGAAGGGCACGTGGTCCGACGTCATCAAGCTGCCGCTGATCCCGGTGGCGGCGTACGTCGTGCCGACCTTCCCGACCCCCGGCCGGCTCATGTTCTTCTCGTCGTGGGGTGTGGACGCCTTTGGTGGCGCGTCGGGCCTGACGCAGTTCGGGTCCCTCGACCTCGCGTCGCTCCAGTCGACGCACCGCGAGATCGCCAACACGCGCCACGACATGTTCTGCCCGGGCATCAGCCAGCTGGCCGACGGGCGCATCCTGATCCAGGGCGGCTCGGACGCGGAGGCGGTCAGCGCGTACGACCCCAAGACGGACTCGTTCACGCGCGAGTCGGACCTCAAGATCGCGCGCGGCTACCAGTCGGCGGCGACGCTCTCCAACGGCGAGGTCTTCACCATCGGCGGGGCGTACTCGGGCGAGCGGCGCGGCAAGGAGGGCGAGATGTACGACCCGACGGCCAACGCGTGGGAGGTGCTCAAGGGCGCCGACGTCAAGCCCATGCTGACGCAGGACCGGCAGGGCATCTGGCGCGAGGACAACCACGCGTGGCTCTTTGCGTGGCGCAACGGCTCCGTGTTCCAGGCCGGCCCGTCCAAGACGCAGCACTGGTACGGCACCAAGGGCTACGGCGCCGTGGTGGCCGCCGGCACCCGCGACGACGCCAACGCCATGTGCGGCATCTTCGTCATGTACGACGCCCTGCGCGGCAAGATCCTGACCGCCGGCGGCGCCCCCGACTACACCGACAGCGACGCCAACAACCGCGCCCACATCACCACCATCGGCGAGCCCGGCGCCGCCGCGGCCGTCGAGCGCGTGCCCGACATGGCCTTCAGCCGCGGCTTCGCCAACGCCGTCGTGCTGCCCGACGGCAAGGTCGTCGTGACGGGCGGCATGAAGCGCGCCATCGTCTTCAACGACAAGGACAGCGTCCTGGTGCCCGAGATGTTCGACCCGGCCACCAAGACCTGGACCCAGCTGGCCGCCGCCCAGAAGCCGCGCAACTACCACTCCGTCTCCATCCTGCTGCCCGACGCCACCGTCTTCGTCGGCGGCGGCGGCCTGTGCTACGTCGCCACCGTCAAGGGCTCCACCGCCCGCTGCGACAAGACCGTCGACCACGCCGACGGCGAGATCCTGTCGCCCCCTTACCTGTTCAACGCCGACGGCAGCGCCTCCACGCGGCCCGTCATCGGCGACCTGGACCGCACCGCCATCCGCGCCGGCGACGCCCTCACCTTTGCCGTCTCCGGCATCCAGGGCGCCGCCGCCGCCAGCTACAAGTTCTCGCTCGTGCGCATGGGCTCCGTCACCCACTCCGTCAACACCGACCAGCGCCGCGTGCCGCTCGAGGACTTCTCCGTTGGTGCCGACGGCAAATTCACCGTCCGCACCCCCGCCGACACCGGCGTCATGATCCCCGGCTTCTGGTACCTGTTCGCCATCGCCCCCAACGGCACGCCCAGCGTCGCCAAGACGGTTCAGATCGAGCTGGGCGAGGCCGAGTCGAGGCGCACTGCTGGACTTTGGGGTGCCTAGATCAATAACAACAAAAAAAAAAAAAATTAGGTTTTATTGATTAAATAATTTCCTTGTGTATCTCTTTTCTTTCCTTTCGTAACGAATGGTGGTGAATTTCAGGGAAAAGTTCTAACAAAAAAACCAAGCAACAAAAAAAAAGTGTGCACATGTACAACCACAAGCGACAGCGATGACTCTATTTAGTTTAATATGTTAATGTAATTTCCTACCCGTTACCCTTCTTTATCCGACTAGATGACCGCTGCAACTGTTAGTAGCCCATTGCCATGATGTTGCTGTGTGAACAAGCTGGTAACCCTGTAAATACTCATGCGAACATACTGTAAAAGAAGCGTTTTTTTAAGCTTGCGTTTGGACTTCGAATGGGTCATTCGTTGCTAGATTCAGGGGTTCTTTGGTTCGAGTAGCATTAGGATCAAGATCCCCTGACTTGGTGTTAAAAAGGGAAGCATTGCTTCAAAGCTATCGATACAGACCAATCACATTGCATCAATGTCAAGAGGACGTTACTGCGGCTAAATATAGACATATGCTTTGGGCAGTTGGGAACAGCTTTGAAATTCCAACTGTTGCAGAGGTTTCAACCCTTTGCCTATTTGACCAAGAGGCCACTTTTTATGAGGAGGCTAGTGAACAGAGTAGCATAAGGCCTTCGTCACTAGTGTGAAAGACGGAGCTGAATCGGTGCACAATGGCACCGAGTCCATTGATTTGTCTCTCCTTCCTCGCAACCAAGATCAAACGTCGTGCCATGGTGCGCCGAGTAGGGAGACCGTCAGCTGCTGAACGAATGAACCGGCAGACCTCGGAGCAGCGCATGGAGGTATCCCATTGCCAGAGCTACTTAGCTCCTAGGTAGTCCTGTACTTGATTCCGAGATGTTCTCCGGGGTCTGCAAGCCTATAGATCCCAAGTCCTGAGGGTGTAATAAAAAATACATAGTAAGGATTATATCGCCTATGATTCCAATCTAGTCGGCAGACTGCTTACATCAGGGCGGTATTATCATGGGAAGCAGACCGCAGCCACCTGGATGACCAGAAATTCGCAATATCCTGTGCTTTATCCTCTCAGGCTTTGCCAGTAAGATCTGACCATGCACGACATCACCAAGACATGAACTTGAATGTCAGGCAATTCTGGAGGTCGAGTTTGTGGTCATGCTCGAAAATGGCAAGACCCCAACCGAGAAGATCCCCAAGGACGTCGTGCGGCTTTCCGCGGACACCTCCGTCATCCACCATGAGTCGAGGCCGTTGCGTTTTTCCCGCCTTCGAAAGGTCGGAGAAAGCCAGGCGCTTCCTCCAGGAAGGGAAGAATACGGGAGAAACTCGTCACTGGTTTAAACCGCAACGACGGAGTGGAATACTTGTTTTTGCAGCGATACGACCAGTATAATCTTGACGCAGATGCTACTTTTACGATCAGTGGTGGATTCGGCAATCTAGCGCGTGATAACATTAGGTGGGTGGTCACTCGCGGGGCCCTTGACCTCACGTTTGTGTGGGTTGGTTTTGAACCTGCACCAGCTCCTACCGCGCGGCATGCATTTGTTCGTCCTCCTCAGTAGCCATGAAACACCCCGGATCCAAAAAGCTGCAGGAAACCGTCATCTACATAGGCCAAAAGAGCAAAAGAAAAAGAAAAAAAAAAAAAAAGTCGGCAAGCCCGACAAAGGCTTCACCAAACTGACACCGGGCGTCTAAATGGAGTTGGCCAGGTTCGAACTGACGACCCCATGCAACATGCACGTTGGACGAGCCATCCTTGGATCAAACCGGAGACGAATCCAGAAGGCATGACAGGCTCGATGCAAAGCATATGCGCTACCACTGCGCTACAACCCCGTAGAGACGCGGTGGATGGCAGGTGGGGATCGTGAAGAGGTTATGAGCAGCGTCTAGCTTGAAGACGGTGCCCGCGTGTGTGGGGTTGGTTGGCGAGCAGCTGGAACCAACACACTTTTCATCTGTCTGGCATATGTCTGCCGCTATTTTTTGACGAGTTGTGTAGCTTAAAAGCGGTCTCATAATTGTGATTGAGCTGTACCTGAAAGCAGGTTGGCGAATTGCAGTCCTGGAATTCCATCTCACTGTCATCTCACTCCTAATAAAAAAAATAAAAATAAAAAAAAAGGTAGCTCGACCAAGTCAGCCTCTGCATCTGTCGCAAATACTTTGACGTCCATCTTCATTCGATTTTGATACCACGTTTATAGCAGAGGTGGTCAGCCAGAACGACCCATGGCCCCGTCCGGATCAAGAATAGTGCATGCGCCTCTAGACACCTTGGAGCTTTCGACATCACAGCAAACACACCAGAACAAGCTTGGAAATCGTCATTGTTATACACAAAAGCCCACTAACACCCCATCCAGGGCCCATGATTTTTCTATTCCCTGTGTCTTCCTTGTCAATGTTTGATTCGTTTCCCTGTTCTGTAATCATCTATCGGAAGCAGGTCCTCCCTTCTCCCTTTTTTTTTCGTGTTGCTCTAAAACGGAAGAAAGAAAACTGATGCCGACCAAGACTTATCCCCGCCCAGAGACAAATCAAAACGTAAAAGAAACAAGAATTAAAATGGGTAGTGAGGCTGATAAAGAACAGACATTTCTAGATGCATTTCCCAGGGGTTAAAAAAAATTACAACAAAAAAAAAAATCAAGTAGGAGAGGGTATAGCTCAGCCAGATCTATCCGGGCCGACACCAACCCTTTCCCCTTCTATCTTTACGTCCCCTGTCACCGCGCTGCTCTCAACACAAACACCTCGCGCTTATTTGGCAATCTCAACACCGCCAGTGGCGCCAAGAGCCTTCTTCAGGTCACCGTAGATGGCGAACTGACCGGCGGTCAGGGTACCGACCATGAAGAGACGAGCACCGATACCGCCGAAAGAGCCGCGGACACCAAGCTCCTTGGCGATCTTGATCAGGCGGGAGGTGGTGCCCTCACCGGGCAGACCCTTGGTCTTGTTGATCTTGCTCAGCATGGTGTCGGCGGGCTGCGAAACGATGGCGGCGGCGAAACCGGCCATGAGACCAGAGCCCAAGTTGACAACGGTCTGGGCACCGTCGGAGAGGGTCTCCTTGGGGTACATGCGGAAGATGGCCTCGGCGACCTTCTCGTAGACGACGAACTTGGTCATGGTGTAGGGGACCCTGGAGATGATAGTTAGCAAACAACTGCGCCGGATAAATGTCGAACAAGGGCAGCAGTCTTCAGACCGAGCTGGCTCTTTCAAAAAACGGCGTCGAAAAACTTACTGCTTGAACAGGATGGGACCGAAACCGGCGTAGAAAGCACCGATACCCTCAGTGCGGAGCATCTTGGTGAAGCCACCGATCAGGCCGTTGGCGTACGAAGGGTCCGACACGAGACGGATACGGGTGGCCTCGAGCGGGCAGAGGGCGATGTCGGCGAAGAACTCGGCGGCGGCGGCAGAGGCCAGGTAGACGCTGGTGCGGTACTTGCTGGCGGTCTCGAGACCCAGGGTGTTGATGCTCTGGGCCTTGAAGAACTCGTAACCGCCGAACTTGAAGGCGCCCTGGAGGAAGTAACCGGCGACGGTGGGACCGAGACCAGTCAGGAGCGCACCGGCACCCTCATTTTGGATAACCTGCCTGAAGCCACCAATCATGCCGCGGTTGTAGGTTTGGGGGTCGAGCTGGATACGGGTCTTGACGCTGTTGAAGATGGGCCAGGGTGTCCTGTCAGCGTCCGGGTTCATGCCAGGTTCACGGGAGATGGGGGAGCTTGGGGGAGAGCTGGAGCACCGAAATAGCCGGCTGCATCGAGTTCAAAAGGGTCCAATGAGACGTACACATCAAGAGGTGTGACCATGCCGTGGGTGACTGAACAGCAGACGGCACCGGAGAGGGCGAACTTGGAGTAGAGGGACAGGCCGGTCGGGCTGGCGACGGGCGCCTCCTTCTTGATAGCAGCCATTGTGATGTGAATTGAAAGCTGAGGAAAACGAAAAGGGTATTAACAGAATCGCAGAGGATCTAAGATGGAGTGGAGATGGGTATTATCGTCTGCAACAGATGCGACGACTTGGTTTTGTTGATATGCTTGGTGGTGATGGTGAAGTTGTGAGACAGAGAAAATTATCCTCGAGAGAAAAAAAAAAAAAAAATTATTCTCAAGTCATGTCCAGCCACTCTCGGTCGCAGCCTTGAATTGAGCGTGAGGCTTTTTTTCCCTGGGATTAGCCGGCCGCTAGTCAAAACCCGCATAAATTGCCTTTGGCTCCTTGTTACTGGCCGGCTGGCGGAATCGGGTGGACTCGGGTGGACGGACCACCAGAAGTAACTCTCCACTATGAAAGAGTATTGAAGGTACCTCTTATGGTATCCACTGGGAGCTCCACCCGCGTCAACGCCCAGGCTCTCCTTGTCGAAAAGTCCCGAAGTTGCCGAGCGACGCAATTTTGCGATGGTAAACACATGCTAACAAGGTACTGTAAAACCACGACTGGTCACGACAAAATGCCAAGAGTCACCAGACAGTAATTTCAATTGCCAAAAAGATACAGTGTCGACTATTATTACGTATGTTTTGGCACTTGATCTGTTTTTGTTAACATTTATTTTCCTGCCTCCCATATTGTGTTTTTGTCCCATTCGGATGTCTAGTTTGGTCAACTCGCCCAATGACGCTCAATCCTCCTCGGCAGCATCTTCAACATCGCCAAGGATATCGTCCGAAGCCTTCTCCGCCAGCATCATGGTGGGGACAACCGGAAACGCACCCGGCACCACGGGGAACGACGACGCGTCGACGACCCTCAGGTTCTTGACGCCCCTCACGCGGAACTTGGAATCCAGCACCGCCATCGGGTCGTCGTCGGCCCCGATCCGGCACGTCGAGGTCGCATGGTGGCTGTAGACCTGGTCATGGATGTACTCCTTCTGCTCGGCGTCGGAGCAGGTGCTGTTGACGCCGGGGCACGGGTGCAGCTCCTCCCACGGGCCCGTGTTCTCGCGGACGCCGGCGCGCAGGAACTCGACGGCGTCGAGCATCTCGGTCAGGTCCTGGTCGCCGCCCTGCGCGAAAAAGTTGGTGTTGATGTCGGGCACGTCCTGGGGGTCCGCCGAGCGCAGCCTCACGTAGCCTGCCTGCGACTTGGGGTTCATGTGCACCATGGCGCACTCGTACTGCTGCGGGCCGTAGTCCTCGGGGAAGCCCGGCCAGAACCCTTCGAACGAGAAGCTGCCGCACCACGCAAAGATGTTGCGCCGCTCGTCCACTGCCGACGGCGTCCGGAGCAGCAGCGTCTGGAACCCGCCCGCGTCGAGCGGCTCGCCCTGCTTGAGCGACATGACACCGGCCTCGTAGTTGTCGGCCATGTTCTCGCCCACGCCCGGAAGGTCCTTGACCAGCGGGATGCCGAACTTGCTCAGCTCCGCCGCCGGGCCGATGCCCGAGAGCTTGAGGATCTGCGGGCTGTTGAAGACGCCGCCCGAGATGATGACCTCTTTCTTGGCGCGGTACTGAACCACGTCGCCCTTGACGTCCTTTTTGTAGTTGGGATCGGCCGAGTACATGTGCCGTCCCTCCAGAACCTCGACGCCGACGGCGGTAGGGGTGTCGGCCGCCTCGTCAAACAGGATCTTGGTCACGAGGCTCTCGAGCTTGAGCGTCAGAGGGAACCCCTCGGCGTCCTCGAGCGTGGCCCGCACGTAGCTGTTTGGGCTGCTCCGGTTCCCAAACTCGTCAGCGTGCCACACGAACGAGTAGAAGCCGACGTCTTCGTCGCGGCTGGGCTCAATCCCGTTGATGTCGCGACTCAAGGCCGCCGATAGGTTGGCCGTCGAGATGTTGAGACTGTCTGCAAAGGCCAGAGCAATCTCCCTGCCGTCATTGTCCTCGTCGGCAAAGTCGCTTGGAGTGTTGGTGGTGGCCAGCCACCCGTCGAAGCCGTGTCCGGGAGTGCCCCTTGGGAGGAAGCGGTTATTCTCCAAACGCTCAAAGTACTTTCTCATATTTGGCGCTTCCCACGACGAATCGCCAGTCAGGTTCACCACCAGGTTCCAGTCGTCCTCGTACGGCAAAAAGACGATGCCGGCGTTGTGCTGCGAACAGCCCCCCAGCGTCCCCGCGCGCGGGTAATATATGCCCAGCTGCTCGGCGCCCTCTGGCGGGTCGAGGCCGACGTAAAAGGACCCGTCGGGGTTGCGCCACGTCAGTCGCTTGTACTTGAGAGCCTGGGCCGGGTCGTCCGAGTGCCTGACGAAAAAGTCCCAGCGCGTCGAGGGGTCGTTGCCCGCCAAGTTGAAGTTTGTGATAATGGAGACGTTGGGGTTGGCGTGCTGGTCGTCGCCCGCCTCGAGCAGCAGCGTCGAGTAGCCCGCCCGCGCGAGGTTCGCCGCCAACGGGCCTCCGCCGGGGCCGGACCCTACCACAATATAGTCATACTCTTCTTCTACGGCGTCACAGGCCGACGCCGACGCCGACGCCGTGGCAGCGGCGACCAGTGGGAGTAAATGGTACCAATGCATCGTCCCTTGGAGGTTTGACTTGACTCTCAAGAGCCCCCAAGTGGAGGGTCTGCGGCAGTCGTTACTCTCTTATATGCAGGCCATGAACTTTCTGTGGCCCGTGTTTCCCCAGTCAATGGGTTCCAGATGGGTGTTTCGGGTCCTCGTAAGCTTGATCCGACCTGAACCCACCTGTATAGTGATGATGTTCATTGCGCCTGGAGCTGGATGCCAAGTTTACCCCGCGCGTAAGTCGGCTGTTTGCTTAGGCCCGGTTCAGCCAAAGTGGTGGCGGGAACGGTGGTGTTTCTAGCACAATATGCTATCGGCAGCGCCCTGCCGATCGTGCTAGTAGCTCAGTTCAGGCTCCATCCTCTTAGCCCGATTAATCTTCCGCACGGTAACCAATCGTAGCTACAGTGTGTTCTTTCTTCCACTGCCGTGTTGCAGATCTGGCCCAATACGAGCCTATCGGGTTATGCAATTTTATAACGGGTGTGTCAGCGCTGCAGGTGATGCCAGAAAGTCGATGATGTGATGTATTGTCTGCTATATGCAGATTGAGCAAACGTGAGAGAGCAGGGAATGCAGGAATCCAAGACATATCATATCTATCACTACCCACAGTAAAAGCCTGATGTTCTGTTTTATTTTCCTGCTCTCCTTTCTGGGCTTCCAACAAATGTGTTGCCGGTGCTTTCTTGGGTGATTTGGTTCAACCATCATGATGACGCTTCTATCTAGCAGCAAGCCAACACTTGAACTCCAAGGGGGGAAAGGGTTTGAACACATCCCACCTTCATTTCATCGTCACCCATGCTCTATGGTCTGGTCAGCGGCGGGATCGATACGGAATGTAACGCTGTCTCCATTCCGGGCCCTGAACGAGTTCTCCGCCCTCCCGTTACGGAATCGGCCGCAAACACGGCATATCGCTTTGTGCAGGTGCCGAGTAAAGAGGCCAATAGTGTCGATTCCTCGTAAGCACAGTGGACTGGGCAGCCATAGGTAAATATAAAAGTAAGGCAAAGATAGCTAGGCGGGCCAATCCGAGGCGGAAAGGGCGCTAGGGAAATGCCGACAAAAGCTAAAGGAAATTCGTCAGGTTAAATATCACCACATAATTCAAATGAGAGGAGGAATATCAAAAAAAAAAAAAAAAAAAAAAAAAAAAAAAAAAAAAAAAAAAAAACGAAGCGATAAATTTTTCAATTTCAACTAAACTGTTTGGCTGGGAAAGCTAGTCAAGATCCAATCCTTCCTGGGCCGTCGCGAGATATCTGTGCATCACCAAGCCCGGAAATGCCGGGAGATCACGGACGTGTGCTTGTGTAATAGTGTTGTCTAGTGAAAATGCCATAGCGAAGCTGAAGTTGATCGACGGGGACTCTGCGCATATTGGCACTACACTCTTGGTACAGAAAGCCACGATTGCAACCCTCCCAACAAACAAACCCCCTTCCTTGCAGCAACCATGTAGCAGCCCACCCTACCAGGTGAACTTTTGTATGCTATTCCTCATAATAAGCAGCACGAATGGTTTTTGGTCGGTTCTTCCAACTTGGCACTCACGAGACCTGTACAGTCGTCGTGGCATTCTTGTTGCCTGGATAGGTACCTGGGGACTTACATTTACTGCCTATGTAGGCAGTAACCCAAGACAGCTGGCAACATGATGGCGGTTCACTCGTGGAATCAGATGGAAGAAGGCAGAAAAAAAAGTCTTGTCACACCATAAGCAGAATTCCGTGCCACTCAGGCCACAATTTGCTTGCCTTAGAAGGAGAAGGAGGGGCGCCACAATGTGGTTGCCTTAAAAGGGGAGAGAACCCCCCGCGACTGTCCGTCTGTTCCTTTCCATTTCTTTCTTTCTCTTCCAACGCCATTCAGCAAAGGTCAAGGAGCTTTTTATGGGCAGTATTGCATCGACCATTTGACGACAGTCATTTGCTTTGGATTCTATAACAAGCGACTGTTCCTGTCGGGCGCTTTTATTGGGATCATTACACCAAAACACTTGAGGAGGAATCATCTGTAGCAAGCATCATGGAAAAGAATGCTTCGGTGGGCCAAGCTGGCCAGACTAGCGGTAACGTAGCCGAGAGGAATGGTTGTATGGACTTGAGTGAAACAAGCAAACAGGACCCGGCCGTGCAGTTACGGCCTCGCACCAATGCGGAGGCGCGGAAGATGTTAGCTGACATCAAGTATCGCGAGGAGGCCGTGGAATTTGCAAAGAAGTTTCTACCTAGGGCCTACGTTGAGGATCACATAAGAATAAAGAGGAAGCTGAGCAAGAAGCCTCGGCTGGCCAAGGAATATGTCCCGAGTTATCCGCCGAAACCCTGGAAACTTCCCAAGGCACTCCAGCAGTGGCAGAACAGTGTTGTCGCAAATGAAGGGCGCCCGTCGGTGTTGCTGCTTGCTTGTTGGATCTCCCGTTTTAGGCAAAACTGAGTGGGCGAGGAGCTTTGGAAAGCCCGCGGAGATGGGTCCCAAGTGGTATCCTGACGCCTTTGCAGATGGCAACACTCATTTGATCATGAATAACATGATGTGGGGTGCCGGTGGCCCCTGGGCAGAGATTTTGAGCTGCAAGCCGTCGTTTGTGGTGAAACGCAGGGGCGGAAACGGCAAGACATACACCTTGGGTAAGCCGGTCGTGGTGACGTGCAACAGGGACAACGATCCCAGGAAGAACCCCAGGGTTGCGGCGCTTTTCAAGGCGGAGCACGTTGTGGCTGTCGACTTGCGCAGGAAGTTTTTTTGAGAAATTATCAGGGGACGATGGAGTGGGTGGGATGCAGGAGGAGTGGTCCTTCACTGGTTATTAACTGTCACGAAGACACAATGGCGTGCTATACAATTAATCGGACGAGTGCTTGATCGTGAGTAGAAATTCCGCTTGTGATGAATCCTTTACCTCAGACCCAGTCAACTTGATAAGGTAATAGACACGAACGCGGCACGCAACGGCGTCGTGATGGAGACCAAGATCCAAGGAATCCCCCTGCAGAGCAGACGACGTCGAATATAGTAAGTATACATCAGGTAGGACCAGGTGGGTACCTACCTACCACCTTAAACTAAACAAGGCTCAAACCGTGCAACTTGGCCTAGATTCCATCCTGGACAACGTAGCACCGTCGAGTTGAAGCGATGCTATAGCACCAGGTATTCTTTTCTTTTTCTTTTTTTTTTTTCGATGTGCAAGTCGCAAGGGTTTATAGATTCTGCGGAGAACTCACTCAACCGTGGTTGCAGTTGGAACCATCGACGGCAGGGTTTTCCACCAATCCCCGACCTACACCAAACTTTGTCAGGAACCCTCGGAAAAAAACATCCCGACCGAAACTCGGTATTTTACCTAAACAAATAATTACCTCCAATGACGTTTTGGACCAGCCCGCATTGCTCAATAAACACACGGGCTCTGTCGGAGTCATGTCCCATGGGGAAGGTGAAGTCTGCGGGGGGAGGGGGGCTTCTACGCGCCATAATATCCGATAATAATAAGAGTAAAACCCAGCTGCCGTTCTATTTAAAAATACCACGAGGCCACAATGCCGTGACCGATTTCCCTCCCCTCCCGTTCCTCTTTGCAACACCAGCAACCGCAGCCATGTTCCAACTAAAAGCCCTGGTGTGCTCCTTGCTGGCCATTCTGGCGCTGCCCTATCTGGCCAGCGGCTATGCGAACCCCGGCGCTTGTTCCGGTCAGTGCTGGACCCACGACCCGGCAGTGGTCCGCCGCGACGACGGCGTCTACTTTCGCTTCAGCACGGGGTCCAAGATCGGCATCTGGAAGGCCACGGCGATAGAAGGCCCATGGACGTACCAGGGTGCCGCCGTCCCCGCTGGCTCGCGCATCAACCTCCCCGGCCGGTATGTTGTTGGCAATATGCTACTAAAAAAAGAAAAAAAAAGAAAAAAAAACTCACAAAAACAAACCAAACACAGCGACGACCTCTGGGCCCCCGAGGTAGCCAAAGTCGGCAACCAGTACATACTGTACTACAGCGTCTCCACCTTCGGCTCCCAAAACTCGGCCGTGGGCTACGCGACTTCGCCCAGCATGGAGTTCAACAGCTGGACGGACCACGGTGCCACGGGCCTGCAGTCGCGGGCGGGAGACAACTACAACGCCATCGACGCCAACCACATGCAGGTGCCCGGCACGGGCGAGCGCGTGCTCAACTTTGGCAGCTTCTGGGGCGGCATCCACCAGGTGCTGCTGAACAGCGCCGGGACGCAGGTCGCGGGGGGAGGCAGCCCGCTCGGCCTGCAGTTCCAGCCGGCGGGAACGCACGCCAGCGAGGGGCCGTTCATGTTTGAGCGCCAGGGCTGGTACTACCTCTTCTGGAGCGAGGGCATCTGCTGCGGCTTCGACAAGAACCTGCCGGCGTCCGGCGCCGAGTACAAGATCCGCGTCTGCCGCAGCCAGAATTTTAGGGGCCCCTTTGTCGACCGCAACGGCGCCGATTGTAGGAACGGCGGCGGCACCACCGTGCTGGAGAGTCATGGCTTTGTTTACGGGCCTGGAGGCCAGGGCATCATGACGGATCCGAAGAAGGGAACCATCCTCTACTATCGTGAGTACTTTCTTCTGTCGTTCGCTCATGTCGGCCGTCGGGCCAGGGTAAGCTATGGTCTTGATTCGAGATGAGATTACTAACGGTCTGGGCCTTGCACGCCCACAGACTATGCCGATCGTAGAGGTGCCATCGGCGATGGTGATAAAAAGTTTGGCTGGAACGTTGTCAACTGGAGCGGAGGGTGGCCTACTGTTTGAGGTTTTGAGCAACGCTCGTGTTAAGAATCGACCCCTCTGGTTGTGAGCAATCGACGGTTGCTGGCTTTCGCTAGAAAAAGCAGCTTGGTATTGTGGCAGCCAGGAAGAATTTGCCGCGGTTTAAATCGGAATCTGATGCCTGCCTTTATCGTGGCGACTCTATACGAGGGCTGCGAAACTCCCACACCATATATCCCTCCCATGACGATAGGACCATGTACCTGCCATCGATCCACATCAGTGGAAACCACGTCAAGATTTCCGACGGCGGCTGTTGATGCCTTGGGGTCAGCGCATGACGAAGTGCGACGGGCCCGTGGTTACCATTATTCCGTAGTGGGAATCCGTCAAAGTCGCCCAAGCCCTCACCACAGAACATGGCCGAGTCCAGGCGGCACGCTTGCATGCCAGCATATGTCTCTGTCAAGTAGGTGCTGAGGTTTCTAACCTCCCACCAATCGCGTGGGTATAGGCACGTGTCTTTGGGGTTGATCAGCCGAGGAGTCAGGTCCATCATGGTCTGGTGCAGACTGGTGTATTTTCCCAAACCAGCCCAAGACCTCGTCTCAATACGTTTGCCCCCGTCAGAGGCTGCCGGCATTTTACAGCTATCACACTCATGACGAAACGGGAACCTCCGATGAGGGACAGAGTTCAACGGACGGGGAGACAGTAGTGGTGACTTCTCAGATGTAAAACTGGGAGTTATCACCAAGGGCAAGGCAAATTTGGAATCACCCCTGTTTGTCTGCTCTTGCCAGGTAATGTATTTACCTTCCCAGAGTAGTGTTTTGCCATAATTGGTGGGACTATGCAAAGGAACCACGGACGAGACCAATGTTAGCTGCTTTGTGTAGATATTAAATACCACTTTTTCGTGGCACAGAGTCTTGCGTTGTGGACCTTCTCGTTGTCTTGTCGCTGTAGAGTATGAGCCATGCCGGTCGATCGGCCTGAAGCCATAGTTGCCAGGATCGGACAGCTCATCGAGCCACGAAGTGTGTAGTTTCGTCTTCCATCTTCCCGAGATTTGTTTGCCAATGACTTCAAACACTGCCATCGTCACTGGCTCCGGGTCGGGTTCGTCCGTGGTCAGCTCAGCCGAGAGGAGAGAGGCGATAAATAAGTAGAAAATACTCTCGTCTCTAGGGTGTATCAAAATCGAGTGCACATGCATCACGCAGTCCCGACGCAGCTCAATCAGCTCGGTTGCAAAGTTGGCAGGTTCGGCCAGAGTCCACTCAACGACTCGACCCCCGTCGTCGCGAGTCCACCGCCACATTGCCATTCCGTTGGAATCATCAACGTCATTGCTGTCGGCCGAGTCTTCATTCCCGCCCATCCGATACGTCCCGACGACCACATTTCCGGCCGTGACCGCCTGGTCGATCCGGCGCGGTAGCCTAGCCAGGCTGAAATGTTCTTCTTCAGAAAGGCTCCACATAGCCAGGCGACGGTGAGTCAGGTCCCGCGCGACGACCAGAGAGTCGCCGACGCAGAACAAGCGAACCCTTTTACTCAAATCCCCGTAAATTTGGGGCACCCTCAAAGTTCGGCGCGTCCTAGTTGCGAAGTCGTCCACGATGAGGAACCACTCAACCGGGCCTGGGCTTGTCGAGGCATTCCAGTATGGCTGGCACACAAGCCGCCCGGAGCTATACAGCGAGTCTCCAAAGAAACAGCGGTTCTCGTCGATGCCTGGATACATGAGCCGCTCCTCGCGCGGGCACGACCCCAGCTTGCCATTGCCACCACCAAATATCTGCTGGTTGGGGCCGTCCTCGATATTGCTGAGCCACGGCCTCTGGAAGAACACCGTGGCGAAGTCGCCTTTATGCCAGGAAAAGGAATAAAAAGAGGCCTCCTTGAAAGCTCGCATCTGGGCGTCGAGAATGGAAGAAGGCGTCGCTTCTTTGACGTCCTCTGCTCCCTGAGCCACCATTTCGAGCAATCCCGGGTGGAGGTCGCGGCAGACGACTTTTATGCAGCCAGCATCTAATAAGAGACGACGCCATCTCCCAGAGACTTGTAGACAAGGCCAAAAGTCCTCCGGGCCGAGCCATTCGAGGACTCCGATCCGCAGATCCTCGGGCAGGAGGGCCAAGATGTCGACCTTTTCAGACCTGCAAGGTGTCAGCTTTACGTGCAAGGTCGGGAGAAATTTTGCTATTTTCACTGTTTAGACTTGCCTTGACACGATTATTTTCCTGTCGACAACCTCCTTCAGCGCGCAAAGCTCATCGGTCGACAGCTTGGACAAGGCCCCCAAGATTTCTTCCAACCCTGTGCCATTTGCCTGGCCCAAGGACCAGAGATGCGCCGACGCCACCGAGATCAAGACTTCGTGCTCGTCCTCATCTTCCGTGGAAAATGCATCTTCCACATACATGACTTCTTTGGATGTAGTAGCGAGACTTTTCCTGGTTTAAGAGTTGCATCAATGCGAGGATTGGGTCCTAGCTTGGGTTTAGAATATGTAGAATCTAAAGAGAAACCATGTGGAACTCGTGGATTTCGACCCCTCCATTCATTCCATTGCTTGCCCAGCTAAAACCTCCCCTGCGACCCCCTGCCTACCTGATTGAATGTAGGTGCATAACTTTTGGGCATGTCAATACCACTTGGCTTTCGGTATTACATACAGCATTTGTATTCACATTTTGCCAAGCTCATTAAAAGAAGATGATGAATTGGCAAATCGGTATTTTTTTTTTTTTTTTTTTTTTTTTTTTTTAGCCTCCTAGGCTGACTGTGGTCGAGGCAGCGGACGGAATGTAGTCCTTGGTGACCTCCTGCTGCCGGAGTTTTGATGAGACTTGATTTTATCGATGGTGGTGCATGGCCTTTCTTAGTTGATGGAATAATTTGCCTGTTTCATTGCGATAAAGAACGGGACCTTGGCATGGTCAAAAATCCCATCGGGTGCAATGGACGTTCAAAGATTCGATGGGATAAAACCAAGAGAGAAGACAAAGGCAAACCTAGGGACTTTGGGCATCTTAAATAGGCGAGGAGACTGGCATGGTACCACAAGAAGCAGTCGGCAGGGAGAAAAAAAAAGTGAATTCTACATTGGATCCAAGGCTGCACATAAAGGTTTAATCCACCAGACACCTTGCCGGCTGAAAATATGCAAATGACTCGGAATAACAACAATTTCATGACGCTTGCTTCGAGGCAACAATAGCTTCATCCAATATGCCCAGACCTTGCTGGATCTCAGACTCGGAGATCAGCAAGCTAGGTACGAACCTGATGGTGTTGTGCCCAGCCGTTATGATCAACAATCCCCTCTCCCTAGCAGCAGAGACTATAGGTGCTGGGTCCTGCGTCAGCTGCAAGCCCAAGATCAAACCCCTCCCTCTGATCTCCGAAATGAGCTCAGAGTGCTTCTGCCTCAGCTGAGCCAACCCACGCGCGAGCACTGCGCCCTTGCCCATGACACTCTCGTGCAGCTTGGGGTCGGACAGCCGCTCCAGCACATGGTGTGCCAGACGGCAGGCAAGCGGATTACCGCCGTACGTGGTGCCGTGGTCTCCGACCTTGATCTTCTCCGTCACGTGCCCGTTGACGATGATAGCGCCAATGGGAAAACCGTTGCCGAGCGCCTTTGCCGTAGTCAGCATGTCTGGGTGTGCCTCCTTGGGCAGCCGGCTGTGCGCCCACAGAGAGCCGGTGCGCGCCATACCACACTGGATCTCGTCGTGGATGAGCAGGGCGCCAACCTCACGGCAGCGCTTGGCAAGCGCGATCATGAAATCATCGGTCGCGACCTGGACACCACCCTCGCCTTGTATGGGCTCGACAATGACACCGCACGTCTTTTCGGTGACCAGGTCCGGAATGGCGGCAACGTCGTTGTATGTGCCGCACTTGAACCCAGGGATCATGGGGGCGAAGGGCTCCTGATACTTGGGGTTATGCGTCGCCGACAGGCTGCCCATGGTGCGGCCGTGGAAGGCGTTGGCAAAGGAAACAATCTCTGTCTTGTTGCCGGATGGGTCGACGACCTTGCCGACCTTGCGGGCGAACTTGATGGCGGCCTCGTTGGCTTCCGAGCCAGAGTTGCATACAAACACCGACTGGGCGTCGTGCATGCCTCCCGAGGCAACCGTCTTCTCAACCAGCGCCTTGGAGAGCGCAAGTGTCCATGGATTGTAGTAGAGGTTCGAGGTGTGCATCAGGGTGCTGCTCTGCTCGGCGAGGATTTCAGACACCTGGGTGTCGCAGTGGCCCAGACCCGTGACGGCAATACCGGCGGTGAAATCTAGATACCTCCTGTCTTCCATGTCCCACAGGTAGGAGCCCTTGGCGCGAACGAAGACCGGCGAGGGGCGCGAGTATGTGGCGACCATAAAGGGGGCATGTTCGCGGACGATTGTAGCGGACGCGGAGTCCTCGGCGGGGTCAGGGTTCGGTAGTTTGCTGGCCTGCTGTTGCTGTGGGTGATTATTACTCGGTCAGTCCCAGAAAAAAACATAACGAGGGCAAAGAGACATACATGAGTGTCATTAGGCTTTGTCGCAGAGGCTGTTGCCGCTTGCGAGTAGAATCTCAGTGACGAACCGGAGCGCAATGCCAAATTGGCGGGTATCCTGTGTGCGACAAAACGGAACGCCATGATTGACCTGATATGAAGCTAGCACGTCGGCTAGCGTACACTCTGAAAGCGCCCCTGACTGGTCAATAGAATAATTTCACACGCCAGAGAATCGGATGTGATCAATTGCAGGGCCAGAACGGGATTGATTGGCGGCGGGCGAGTACAGTGTCGGCGGAGGGAGCAGGAAAACAGTCACAAATGCAATTGTGAATCACGGCTTTCTTCAAAAAAAAATCGGCCAGGGGCTGCAGTCAGCAGCGACCTAGCGCCGATGACGGGACGATGGGGTTTTCAGTATCGATAACGGTACCTGAGCTACAATCAAATTACTAGAAAAGGCAGTTCTGCGCTCTGGCTCCCATAATTTTCAGCCAATTGTAGAGGCTTCCGCTGGAAGTCCATCCCACGCTAGTGAGTTTCTGGCAATTTTCTCATAATTTCTTCAGGCCGGCATCGCTTTTTCGAGAAGCGTGGGTAAATTTCTCGAGCTGCCCGTACTTGTGTCGTACCGTACGGTAATCCATTCTCGTACCTGCTTTCGCCAGGTCCCCGACATTTTCTACATCGTCATTGTCGTCACATCTTTGTTTTGATCTACAGGCTGATTTAGCTGTCGAAAATTTACTCTTTTCCTCGGCTCAAATATCATCTTGTTATTCCTGAACCACCTTATGCCATTCACGGTACGAGGTAGAGACGGTGTCTCCGTTGAAGCCGCCGCACTTTACTTCACAGAAAATGCGCACCCCTTCAGGCTTGCAGCATGGCGAATTACTCAACAAAGTGATCGCTTTTCCTGTCTAGCTGACACAGGCTGAGGCTTTTATGGATGAACCCTCGAATCCTAGCAATAGTATATTTATTTTCTTGGTCAACGTTGGACCCAAATCAGTTGGCTTTTTATCCTCCCAAACCAAACTCCACGAAGCGCAACAGAAAAACTGAAATACGCTAGTCAACTATCCCCGCGGGGAACGTGTGGCTTTGACGCTAGCCAAGGTTGAATTCGATCGGAATCTCGGGGTACTGGCACCTTTGTCCCCATGGGCTGACTGACAAATGTTTTTGATGCAGTGTTGGGCAAAAGCCCGCAAGCCCACCGATTTCCAATGCCGTGCACGCCGCCCTGGCCAATCATCAGAACCTATTCGAGCTGACAACTTGCCTAGGCTGGTAATTAGTGAAAATCTAGTTCTGTTAGTCCGGTTGCAGCATCATGACAAGTCAGTCACAAGTCATGTGTACCAAAAAGGCTCCATGTACATTTCTACCCAGCGGTAGAAATGTGGACGGACCGGACGAGCGCACGACCACGACCACCCTGTTGAACCCCCACAGGGGCCAATTTCACATGTCAGACAATTGCCCTTGGCTTTGCCACAGTACCAGTCGCACACCACAAACCCAAGCCCAAGCACAAGCAAGCAGCGTCGCATTCCATCGTCGGTACCTCTCTTCTTCCTGACAAACAAAAGAAGCCTCCCTAATACACAGGGAAGCCAGCCAACGAACCTGTTATCTTGCCTTGCCATGCCATGTTTGAATCTCTTGTCACTTTTCCTTGTGTCAAACTACCTCATCTTCGGTCTGCATCTTCACCTGACAGTCGGTACGATCGGGCGACTCGGTCTCGTCCAATAAAGCATTATTCCTGAGATCCACCTAGCATCAATCACATGCTTGTCCCAGAAACACAAGCAAGCAACCAAGCAAGCAAGCTTCCTTTGTTCGCAGCAGTGCAACCCACTCGACCCGCTCCTCCACACGTTTGCTAGACATACTACGTTCCAACGTCTGAACAAATTGCACGTTGCTCCCATTGAAGGTGTCAAAGACATGGGCTGCCACTTCTCATAGCCTCCAGATGCGCCAATTAATACCAGTTTTCATCATTCTGCGCAGCCGACACTGAGTTCGGCATAAACGTAACAAGCTGCTCGTACCTCTCGACCGGATCGATCGGGTAGCATTGCGGCTCTGCGCCCAGCCAAAGGCCACGGCCGGCCGTCAGGTAACAGACAGCCAATCTGCCAGGACAGATTTTAATCCATCGCTGCCATGATAGACCACGTCCTTGGGAGACCTTCGACCAAGTCACGGCGACTCCAAATACTAGCCGTCTTGACGTTCTGGACAATCTACCTGTCAAAGTAGGCACCAAACCCATCTCGCTGCCACTGCTGGCTTCGATCCCGTAGGAGGAAGTTAACAAAGGTTTATTACATAGAGGGAACAAGCATGGCCCACCCGGGCTTCGCTACCTGTCGAAGCTGCTCACCAAGCGGCTCACGGCTTGGCAGACGATCGTCATTACCATGGCATACCTGTATGCGGCTCGCAACTTCAGCACGTTGGTGGGACTGTCGGCCCCCGAGCCACTAGCCAATATGTACGAGGCCACATACTTCAGAGCTACGTGGGTTCTTACGGCTCTCGACGCCGGCTTCTGGACCGCCATGAAGATTCGTAACAAGTGGTTGAGGAATATATGCAGCATCGTCTTCACCGTTTTTTACTTGTTCCAGGCCGAAGCGGCAGACGAACGGGTTCGAAAGGTTCGCAGCAATTTAAATATTGATTACCTCAGGGTCAGCTGGAACAAGGGTGTCACCCCTTACCTATCCTTCCTTACGAGGCTCATGAGACCGCGTTACACCCGCTGGCCCCCTCGGCAGATCAGGATCCCGCGACCTTCTACCAGCGACTTCCAGGAGCCTGTGTCTGGCTGGCTTTATTTCGATGGGCCCTTGGCAGACTTGGTGCATCATAACCGCATTGTGCTTGACATACCCGGTGGTGGATTCGTAGCCATGGACCCACGGTGCAATGACGACAGGCTGCTGGCTTGGGCTGGCAAGACTGGGCTACCAATACTCAGCCTTGACTACGGCAAGGCGCCCGAGTTTCCGTATCCATATGCGTTGAACGAGTGCTACGACGTTTACACTACCATAATCAACAGCAAGGGGCGCTGTATCGGAATGTCTGGCGCCGAGGTCCCTAGGGTCATCATTACTGGCGACAGTGCCGGCGGCAATCTCGCCACCTCGACGACGCTCATGATCATTGAGAGTGGAAGTTCGCCCGTACGCCGTTTTCAAGGTCAGACCGACCTGCCACTACCTGACGCTGTGGTTCTCTTCTATCCTGGCCTTGATATGAACATTGGCAATTGGATGTCGGACGAGCAGATGACTTTGATGAAGGACCGGCGCATGCGTGGGACTAACCGCAGGGTTGTCCACCGAAAGAGCATGCAGTACAACCACTTGGTTGGCACACCACACCACTCCAGCGACGAGGATGAATGCGGCCCCTCGGATCAGATACAGCAACGAAACACAGGGCAGCCTACCATTAAGATCGATACAGACGTGGATGACGACGCAACCCCGACCGGGCCCGACGACTCGCGCAGTCCACACCCGGAGTTCGCCCACGAAGGGCCCAGCACCTGGAGTAAGCGCCAATCTCGACCAAACTCCGAGCCACAGTCGCCGGAGAACACGCAGCGCAAGAAGCAGAGCACATCGCATCATTCGGAAACAATGCGCACGCGACTTGCCACGTCATCCATGATCTCGTACTTCAACGATCGTATCCTGACGCCCGAAATGATGCGTGCCATGATCATTTTATACATTGGACCGCACAACCGACCCGACTTCTCGACCGATTACCTTCTTTCTCCCGTTCTTGCGCCCGATGTTCTGCTGGCTAAGTTCCCCAAGACCTACTTCTTGACTGGCGAACGCGACCCTCTCGTCGACGACACAGTCATATTCTCTGGCCGTCTCCGCCGAGTCAAAGCTGCTGTTTATGCATCTGGTGGACGCAGGTTCGAATATCAAGACACCGACAGCCTAGCGCCCGGTTTCAACGAGAAAGACGTAGCCGAGACGGTGCTCATCCCCGGGATATCACACGGCTTCATGCAGTTCCCCAGCATCTATCCACCCGCTCGCAAATGGATTGATCAGTCGGCCAGGTGGATCGAGGAGGCGTTTGCGGCGGCAGAATTGCGCGAGCGGGAAAGCCGCAGGAACTCGATTGCCACGCCCAACAGCGGGCTGCGTATAACCAATGGCGAGGGCCGGGGTCATCACAGTCGGGCCGATAGCAGCGGGGACGAGTTTGACAAGCCGCTCGAAATGACTGTTGTACGGCCACGGGGCCGCACTACGAGCAGCGGGAGCGGTGGTGCCGACCGTCGGTTATATCATCGCCAACAGCAGGAACGACACCAGCGGCCGAGGGGAAATAGCGACAGCGCTCAGCTCCAGCCGCAAGAGGGCGGTTCCTCATTGGGTGGTAACATTCTGGGGCCCGCTAATGGGACCAGTAATGGGAACGGAGGCAAGCGCAGGAGGGGGAATGGTGCAAGGAAGGAATACAAGGATGGAAATCTTAGCCGATTGGCAAGTTCGGATGATTTGCTAGGGAGGAGAATGCAAGGCCTTGCTGGAGGCTTGACGGGATTGATTGAGGAGGAATGATTTGCTTGCTTTTGGAAATGCGATGGTCACGATATATAGCCAGGAGTAAACGCTGAGAGGGCTCAGTTTGCGAATACGCTGTCATTTACAAGTTATATGGGATAGGTTCAACTTAGATGTCAGGTCGCACGGCTTTCATGAGAGAGTATAGTTAAGGATACAGCATGGCTCGCATAGGGCAGCAATTTGAGAGGCAGTATCCTTGCTCTTACCAACAATGGACACACTACGCAGTCTTAGCTTGGGAACTGACTGTTATGGGATGATAATCCCGTGGTTGTTAGACGTTGATAGGTTTGTCATCGTGGGGAGTTCTTTTTCCCCAATGACTTCAATGGGAAAGCCTCAGTACGCTTTGGTTGTTGTACTGGGAAAGGAGGAATTAGTTTCAGTCGCACGTATATCCAAAATAAAGAGGCAACATCTCCGCCGCGAGGTGAAAGATTATATGTACCCTTCGCACCCATAATGGCGCAAAGAGGCGTGGTGGCGTTTGCTATCTGGTATATTTACTTAGTAATGCCCTCATAAGTGGGAAGCTAGCGCAACTTCAATCGCTGTTCTGGAGGGCGAACTCTGCTTGCTGATTCCTGGAATAAGCTATCTTGAGCAGTGCCGTTCTGGAGGAGGCTTCTCAGATTGGCAGCACGCATCCACGAGCCTCGCGATCGCCGAGAGCTTTTACTCGCTCGCCAACCTGCGCCATTGACGTCGGGCTCACCCAGTTCTCCAACGGCACAACTCTCACTCTCGGCCTAGAGGCTCATCTTGAGCTGCATGATCAGGCTGTTATGCAAGCAAACTGTGCCTGAGGTGGTTGGGTCAGAATTCGCACCAGTTAAGCTAATGTCTAGGAAGATTCTAGTCTGCCACCCAAGGGTGTATATAGCCGGATACTCTGTATAGGTCTAGCTAGAGCTCTCTGCTTCTGAGGTATTTTTCTGCCTCGTTTCCTTTTTTTCCATCGTAATGACGAATCAGTTCAAGAGAAAAAGAAAAAGGCCTTGAGGCCTTGGGAAGCCAAGGCAGGTTCTTGACAGGGCGGTGCCAATGCTATGGATGGAACGATGATGGTATCTATAAACAAAAAGAAGAAGAAAAAAAAGACAAACGGCCATCAAAGCCCCCCAATACGCCGTACCACACGAACAACGTTTCGGGTGCCTGGATGGGTGTAGGCTAGGATGATTGTACAGTGCATCAGAGGTGTGGCTTTGTGACATTGATTGTTGCTATCTAGCTTCTTTTTCTGTCAGTTTCTTTTTTTGTATTTCTTATTTATCATCACATGATTGCTCCCCCCCACATCTTCCCCGGCCCTCGCTTAGTATTGTAGCTCGCCTTGGCTACCTGTAGAAGGAATAATTGCGTGATAATCTTGGCGTAAGAATACATAAACGAGAGCCCCGGGAACGTATTTCCCGTCGAGTGCTAATCAGTACCTGTTGCATATGGGACTATGAGAGAGACGGGTCGAGTCCGTAGCATATGGATAAAACAGTCACGGGGCCATTGCCTCTTCCCCTGTAGAGAGGCAGGTGACTCAACGATGGAATTATGACTACGGTTTTTTTTTTCTCATTTATTTATTTATTTACTTATTTATTTTTGCTCAAAAGTTTTTCGTTTTTCCTTAGTGGACGACATATCCAAGTACAGCGCAGAGGTGCATGCAGCTGCGGTAGGCGTATCGAGCAAATAACTCACCCAACAAATATTTACTCCCATGCGTGCTTTCGTACCCCTAATAGCAAGTAAGCCACCGAGACAGACTAGTCTAGCTCCCGCAACCATCCGAACCAATCCTCCCCCGCCAGGGGCGGTCCCCCCCCTTTTTGGTTCGTGGGTCATGAAAGCAAAAGTAACACGCAAGAGAGGGGTGGAAGAAGAAGACGAAAGTCTCATGATACGGCAGCCGGCAACAGTAGACAGACATCGCTCGTCGGCGCCCGCCGACGACCGCGAGCAGAAGAAAGGTGTTGCAAAAGACGGACAGCTGCTTTCTTCCAAACTTCGTACTGCACCACCAACAAAAGACGTCCAGGGGTAGTCATCAAAGAACTAGAGAGCCGAATGTGCCTTGT
The DNA here is from genome assembly GCF_004337985.1 of Pyricularia pennisetigena. NCBI lineage: Eukaryota > Fungi > Ascomycota > Sordariomycetes > Magnaporthales > Pyriculariaceae > Pyricularia > Pyricularia pennisetigena. The sequence continues at coordinate 1,274,043 of NC_043740.1, forward strand.
AGCACAAATCATCCCGCGTCTTTTCGCTGCGGTGCTACCGTCACACAAAAACCAGAATTTGGTAGGGACAAAGACGGGACGGCAGGTCAAGGTCAAGTTAGATTAATTCGACATGTGTAAGGGGATGCATGTTGCCGAAACTTTTTATTTTTTTTTTCTTGTCTTCCCTTCCTTTGATAACTTGGCCCTCTCTCCCTCTCTTTTTCTTTGTTCTTGCTCGGCTCTTTCTCTTTTGGGTCGGTTACATTCTTATCTTATAGCCTACCTGGTAATATTTCTTTCTCATGTTATGCCGTGCTGCCATTATGAGACCCATATAATTCTTTGGATGGGACTCAAGAGCGTTGCAGGATTTTGGACATTTGGTTTTGGTACCCTCACCTTGCCAGTTGTAGGCATGTGGGCGTGAAGACGAGAGCCCCAAGGCTTTTCATCCTCTGCTTATGGCGCATACTTGGAAATATCTCGCAGACTAATAAATTCCCAGGCAAAGTTCAGTCAGTTACACCCGATTTAATAAAAAAAAAAGGCCCCAAGAACACCCCGACGGCAAGCCGCAATGTCCCGTAACCGCGCGCCCGGCCGCGTCACTGGGTTGCACGCTGCACGCAAGGTTTCCCGTCCTTTTGAGCAGCTGGACGGCGATGGAGGGGGACAAAAATTGTGTAGAGAGGAGAATGGGGCTGGCTGGCGTCACCCCAGTCCAACTTCAAAACTTAAAAAGTTTACAGTGGGGGTGGTGGTGTGTGAGTGGTGCTGCTGAAAATAGGAGGATGGCAAGCTTGCAAGGCAAACCCCTGCCCTGTCCTTCTGCCCCTGGTATTCCAGCCCTTTTCGCTCTCCTGTGTGATCGTAGAGCCCTGGAGGATCCATACAGCTCGGGTCTGGCAGGGCATTCCCTGCTTCAAAGGTCTTTCTCTTTCCATACGTACAAAACAATTATTCCACAGATGCTGGTCTCCTGGATTTCTTTTTTTGCTGTCTGATGCTTTTCCTTGTTTCTTTGCGCGCAGTAGTGTGACTCTTTTTATTCTTTTTATTTCTATTATATTTTTTCTTCTTTTGCTTTCTTGTATATTACTCCAGATGTCCAGAGATGAAGAAAGGAAAAAGTAACTTTTTGGGCAATTAACGCTAGAGCATAAATAATCAATCAAATCAAAGTCCCCGCTTTACAAAAAGAAAAGTAACGGAATAAAAATAAAGCCCATAAAGAATAAAGATAGATGTAACAGCACAAATTAAACCTACGCGCTTGGTAATAAACAGATAACCAAGTTTTGTTGTGCATCTCCCTTCAAGGTTGGGGTCCGAGACAGAGAGGCATGAACCGAGAGATAAAGAAAAGAAAAACAAAAACAAAAGGCCCAAGCTCGGCTACGCTTCGGCGGGTGCCGATTTGTGCGGGACTGGGTTTGGATGCAGCTCCGTCCTGGGAAATATGTTCCAACCCTTTGAATCACTTCTTTTTGACCTAGCAAGGATATTCCTTGTGTTGGTAGCCCACTATGTCGCTCAATTTTTCTCCTTTTTCTCCTCTTGTTCAAATCTGGCGTGCGTTTATTACCGAATGTGACGCGATGTGATTACATTTCTTTCCTATTTTGTCAATGGTGGTTTTTTTTTTCTCTCATCTACCCTCGTTTCTTTCCCAGCCCTTTTATTGTTTCCAAGTATTTTTACTGGGCTGTGGTGGACCTCAAGCTTCCTCAGAGAACCCATATTTAATTCTTAATTACTGCTTCGTCTCTTTTGGGCAATCTCGGCCGCGGCATGCTGGTTGGTGGCCATACCGCCGATAAACGTCAAGTTTAAAGTTTCGCCACCAAGCGAAAAAAGGAGACAAACCACATCTCTACGGGCACCAGTAAAAATCCCGTTGGCTTCTATGTTTTAACTTTTCCCCAAAGGTCGGGTCTTCCCTCTACCTGAAGCTGCCATCCCATAACGTTAACATGCTAACATGATATGTTATCTCATACAACCCGGCAACATGATTGCCTTGAACACACAGACAATGGACGAAGCCCCTGGAATCCCCACCTGCTTGGCTTACCCGGCGATGGTACCGCGATTGGAGCATCTGCCCGTATGTTGACCGGCCATCGTCCCGAGCGGGGACTGTGCCTGCGGGGACGAAGCGGCAGGCAAACCAAAGATCAGGGATTAATTGCGCTCTCCTCCCTCCCCACTTGGGCATTACGACCAATGGTGTTTTTTTTTTTTCTCTTTTTCTCCGTATTGTGTCTGTAGACTAAGGAATTCATTCACCCACCGAAGCGAATTGTCGTTGGCCTATAAATTGATTTACTTGGCTTTTTGCGTCCTCGAATCCCTGCAACAATACAGATCTGGTACAGCAACTGCCTGCCGGCCGTCACCGGTTTTTGGTGATCGTCTGGTTCAGATATCTTTCCATTTCTTTTCCCTTTTTACTTGCTTCTTAACAGCCGTCGGCACCGCGGGATCCGACCAAATAATCGTCATAACAGTCCTGTAGTCAGCGTGAACAAAACGGACTGTCGCTTTATTCGACTATTTTCGACTTGACCTTTTTTCCACAGGAGCTATGCACTATTCTGGACACTCGAGCTGATTGATTGCTTGTCTTTTTGTTGCTGCGACTCCTTTTATGTTTTCCATTTGCTTTTTTGTCACTTTTTTTTTTCTGGGGCGGCGGTAAATTATCCATGCGTTGTTATACACACCAGGGGTAAGACAGCCAGCCATTGCCAACGAAGGGCTGGCTTCCACCCAGTGCCACACCCTAGTTCGGGTCAATGCCGGGACCCTCGGAGAATTACGCATTATCGCAACGACTGCCAAGGGATCATCATTCCGGTCTTTTCAATGCAAGTCGGCGAGTTCGGTTGTCAATTTACTTGACGTGCAAGGCAAGCGAAGGTGTGTGGACACGCCGTGTGATTATACATATTTTCTTGACCTGGGGTTTTTTTCTTTCTTTTTTTTTTCGTCTCTGACTTTTTAATCATGTTTTTACGCCCCTATCTCTCTCGTAATTCGTATCTCGACACAATGCTATTTTTTTTGTGGCCACTTTTCAATCAACGTTTCCAAGTTGTGACCCCAAACTTTGACGTACCCGAATAGAACAAATAGAAGCAAATGCCAAGACTTTTATTATATATTTACCTACTAATATACTGTACGCTTGGTGTTCATGCTCCCAGCTTCCCAACAAAACACTTTGCTATAAACATAGCAGAAGAAAAAAAAGAGTTTACGCTGCTGCGACAGGGCGTGCGGCTCCGTCAAGGGACCAAAATAGACGAAACATTCACGCACGTGTTATAAACTCTTTTCGGAACCATCTCCGGCAGCCCCCTTCCTGATTCTTTTCCCACCTTTTTTTTGACGATCTTGCGCTAACGAGAAACTGCTGGCCTATTATATACACCCCAAACGCGGGGTTTAGCATCCCTCCCGCCCCCCGACTCAGCATTGGGGCCGCGCTGCAGAAGGCGGGAAGTCTGTGACACGACGTGTCTCAAAACGGTCGAGGGACCGCCGGTCAGCAACAACCTTGGCCGCAATTCGGCAAGTCGGGGGGAGATTTGGGGAGGGAGGTGGTGGATGGTTACTTTGTGCTGCGCAATCGAAGCTTAAAATGAGATACACATGTTTCCGAAAGAGCCGGGCGTGACATAGGTTAGAACCAAGTTCTAGGAAAGCGATGCTGCTGGTCTGGAACTCTGCCGAGACCGAGAGTGGAAGCCGGCTATAATAACATGCATATACATACAAATATATGATGGGGGTACCTCTGATGCGCAATTATGTCTATCATCGCCTCCGGCCCGTCTCAAGTCACCCGTTGGTTCGAAGTTGCACATCGACTCCTGTTTGTGGACAAAGAGATGGGATGAAGATCAAGAAGATCCAAGAAATGATTCCCAAATGCATAAAAAACACATAAATAAAATAATCAGGCCATGTCAAACCCATCGTTCACACGCCCTTTAATAATAATCGACTTATGAATCTATGCTCGTCCCGTCAACCTTATTCACTAAATTAGAAAAGAGTTATCCCGAAACAAGTTATGCTTGAGCAAAACACACATATATACATACTATGTACAGTAAGTGGTCATGTAATTAGTATATATACACACACCCCAACCCCTCCCGTCCCGGCGGTCTGGGCTCTTGTGCTGTTGGCAGACCCTGTATTTGGCATTAGATATGGTTCAACCTTGTAAGGAGAGAGAAGAGAGTAAAAAAAAAAAAAACAAGACAGAATAGAATTTAGTCGCATGAACAAAACGTAGCCGGGGTCGGGGGTGTGTAGGCGTGTGCGCGTACACGCGTGTGTGTGTGTATTGATGATGATGATGATGCTGCAACGCATATCCGCTACTCAGGGTTACTTTCAGGATGACGGAAGCCCTGGTGCTTGTCACAGATAGATCGGTACTAGAATTGGTCTAGGTCTGGCGAACCCATGCCAACCTTACTCATAGAAACTCTTGCCCCTTTTTTCCCCACCTTGGCGCCAAATTTGGGATGCTGAGTAAACTTGGTTTGGCATGACATACGGAGTAGCATCCGATAAAGGTCTAGCCCTTTTTTTTTTTTTTTTTTTGCTCTTTGTATTTTGTCGCGGTGGGCGGGCAAAGCGGCGACGGCGGGGGAACATCTCGATACAAACCCGTCGCCGGGGTGTAATTCTCCAAAAAAAAAAGAGAAGAAATCGTACAAGACGTTAGTCACACCAAGTATCCCTTACCTTCTTTCGCCTCCCGGGCAATTTATACCGGGCTGGCGGATTCGGCGGAGGTTCAGCCGGGCCCTTGGCACCTTAGCGCCTTGCTTGTTCCCACCGACTCTCTCGCGACTGGCCCCTCAAGAGAATTGCGAAATTTGAGCTGACCTGCAAGACGTGGTAGTACTGCTGGGCCCGGGAGTGGTCATTACAGCATGCGGGTAAGACGAGGTCCTCCTGAGTAGAGAGAGGGGAAACAAAAAGGACTTTTATCGGATGTGCCCGCTACGTCGTAGCAGGAAACAAAAAAAAAAGGGCCGGTCCAGGTTATTCTGTGTGTTGTACTGTACATCGTCCCGCTTTTCATCAAATTCTCCTCTCTGCCTTGGAAAATGAGGAGCGACAAAACCAGGGGAAGGGGGCGCGGGAGGCGACCAGGCAACACAAAAAAAAAAAAAGGTCTTTTTGAACTCTTGTTTGGTTATCAATCAGAGAGGATCAAGACAAGAACAAGCGAAGCATAACAAACACCAACACAAAAAAAGTAAAACCTTGCACAACAATCCCGTAGCCACGGATTCGGCAACCCTCCGGAAGGGAAATGGGGGCCTAAACAGGCTGGAAAGAACCGAGAGACGGGCCCACAAACTCCCCCCTTCCCTTTGGGACGTGCTTTTGACTTTGTTACTGCTGCTACTATTTTTTTTTTTTTTTTACACAAAAAAAAAAGGCTCCATCGCATTGAATCATCAAAATATGCGACAACCCGACACAAAGTTTCACCGATGGAGCGAAGGGGACAAAAGAGGGAAATTGGGGCTATAAGACAAAAAAAGAAAAAAAACAGAAAAGAATAGGAAAAGATGAACAAAGTTATAATGTGCTAAGATGACACTTGGCGATGGGACAGGGCAACTGTTGGCCTGATGTGGAACGCTGCGACAAGGGGGTGGCAGGTTTCCCTGTGTTCGGACTCTGGTGAGGTAGGTCAAAAGTCCGAACCCCGTTGAGCTTGGACTTGAATGTCTTGGCCGGCCCCGGCGAGACACATACGTGGATATACGACCGTTGGTTACGACTCAATCCCATTGCCCTTTTTGTCCCTCCCCCCCATCTCATTTCGTTCCTCTTTTGCTTTGTTATGCCGGGCGTACTCAGAATTGATGTGCAGATTATTCAGGCGTAACTTGACGATCAGAAATAAAAAGAGAGAGATCGACACGAGACACGACAGCAGCTGAAGATAAAATAGAAAACTTGGCAGCAAAAAAAAAAAAAAAAAAGAAAGCGAGAAAGCAGCGGCCCTTGGACCCTGTGCCCAATCCCCCGAGGGCCCCGGAGACGGCACGGAGCAATCCATGCGGCCCCTCTCTTACCCAAACGAAAGAAGCTGAGATGGGATCGGCACAAAAATGGTCTCTTTTGGGCAAGAATGCTTGTTTCAAATCACCCACCCGAATGCGGGCGTTGAGCATATGTGGGTTTAAATAGGAAATGCCGTTGGAGAATACTGCAATCATACTCGCTAAAAAGTGGACGAGTATATGCACGAATGGATATGTGTCACCTGGATGTTCAGCGTATTGGATCATGCGCGTGCCTTTGAACCGTTGGTTTTAGAAACATGCGCACCAACAAAAGGACAACCGACACTGGCTTCCGAAAAGACGGCATGGACGAGAGGGCTGCGCGTCGCCGGAGCTTCACTTGTCGCGTCCATTTGGGGTAATTTCGTCGCCACCGTCGCGATGTATGGTCGTCCTATTTATCAATGCGCACGTGAGGTGGGATAGCACATGGCATGGTCCGGCGGCCGTTATGAATTAATGCAAATGGATCAAATAGCTTTTGACCGTTTTGCCTTGGCGGCCGGGTCAGCCTCCGGCCTCGGCCACCAATCCGGAATCCGTCGTAAAAGGGGGTTTTGAAGAGAGTGACAGAAAGGGGAAAAGACAGGGGGAAATCGCAGTCCCTAGACCAGATTTGCGTAATTCTACGGCAATATCTCCAGATTTTAGTCGTTCGCTCCTCGGCTGGTCGCTGAGACGGCGGTTCAGCTTGCTCCTTTGCGACCTAGAGATGGCGTTTTTTGTGAAACAGAATTGATTTCCCTGGGCGATGTAACAGAGCTCAATAGCATCTCGTGTGCTGTCTTGCCCGGCTTTGGCGTATTTTAGCGGTTAAAAAGGAGACCCACCGTGGCCTAGGCGGGCTGTGCAGGGCGCGGGGTGGAGGTTTACTACGTAGTAGGTAGGTGCCAAGCTGCCTTACGCAGCAGGTCAATTGGGTTCCGACTATTGGCGGGTGGATATGTGGGGGGAGGGGGGCAGGTTGCTTGGGTTGTTTCCTGCACTGAGAGAAAGTTTAACATCAAGCCTGAGGTCTGAGGGCATCGTAAACCCATGGGCCTAGGCAGCCGTAGTTTTATCGCCTGTTTCTTGTGTTATTGGCCGGTGATGGTAGTCATTTTGACCCGCGAACAGCCCATGAAAGGACCAGGAAGGATGAAGCAAGAGATCAGAAAGAGAAAAACCCAAAAAAACCCGATCGTCGATGGCATCGGCTTCAGCTTCAGCACGTCCCTCCCTGCCAGATGCAAGCCCTGCAGACTGTAGTTAAGCTGCCGAGTTTAGTAGAGTTTGACGACACTGAGTGTCCCGCTTTTCCAGCCTAGCATAAATGACATGTCACACGTCAAAGTCGCGTGGCAGAAGCCGGCAGAGGACCCGCAGCTTGGATAGTAATAAGCTTGAGCATTGAACGCTGCTGGCCAACAAGGCGCAGAAGCCTCGACAAGTCCATGGGTCATTCGCTCTGGATTCATCTTCGTTTTGTATTATCGTTGACTTCGTTCAACCTGCTCGTCTAGCTTCGTAAGTCAATGCGTACGAACATGCGTGATAATTGCTTTTGGCGGGACGGCAAAGTGTAATGCCACCGAGGGCATCACCATTCTTTTTTCAGGTGGCGAAGCCTGTCGTAGGCAACACAAGGCGTGTATTACATTATATACGTGCAGTCCAATCTATGGTGCTCCACTTGGTATACCACCATACGGGAGGTCGGCTTCGCACAGATCTTAGTGCTATTATCAAATTAACGACCAAGCTCATGGCAGGTCAAACCCGTGGACAGCTTGGGTGATTGTAAAGTTGGAACCCCTGCTTCCCACTTCCTCAAACAGCCCCTGTAGGTCGTAGGCCAACTCGGACCGCTAAAGAAATTAGACGGTTCTGGATGGTGGGCCGCCACAAGAGGCCCACGCTGGCCCGAGCCTGGGGAAGGGCAAGCCACTTCCGTCAACAGGGGGCAAGTAAACGTCTTGGTGAAACTGAGTTCGATTTCTAGAGAAGCTAACCGGAAGCTGGTAATGGGAACGCAATAAATTGACATGTAATACAAGTTGTTATTTATACTTCAATATGCGGGTTGAGTGCCGAGTGTCGCAGCTAGATAACTTGGACCCAGGAGCCTGTCTGCCTGATTTGACGATGAAAATGTTCTGCAGGTCAATTCTTACCTGGCACAACATCGTTACATTTAGACTCAAAAACAGTGTTGGAAATCAAATGTAAGTTAAGTGCCTTATGATGGGGATTGATGTCCTGTAGCGTCTGATGTCGGGAAGCGGCCTGACCCGAAGTTTGGCGCTGGCGTTGGGCCGCCGCCTGCGCCGAAAGCGTTGAAATTGCGATGCTCCGAGAGAAAGATGTGCAGGGTCCGCGGTGTCACGGGTCTTGGTTCATCTGCTGCCCCCATGCCGGTACAAGGCCCAATCTGGAACACAGAATGCCTGGTTTTGCCCGTCGGGCAAAAAGGGATTGGGCGGGGGCTCCTCTGGCCCCCTCCACCCCGGACACAGCGCCCGGTCCGATGCAGAAAATGGTAAGCGACAAATTTCCGATGCCATCCCATCGTGATTTGTGCGTTCAGTGATTATTATGGGGAAATTATGACTGGGCTCGATCGAGCTGGGGTAAGTTGTACATTGCCGCACCGGTATAGACAAACTGACCTGCAAGGCATCTTTCGAGCGATGTACCGACTTAGTTCTGATATTGGGTTAATTACGTGTAGCTTTTCCTATTTTTATTTGTTTTACTTTTCGCCCCGTTTTATTCTGCTGGTGGTTGCCCGGTGGGCAGGTATCCAAGTGGCTGACGAGGTAAACGAAACACCAAACCATGATGTATACAATTTTGTCAAAAAAAACCAATTTTAACAGCACGCCAATGACAACCGCCTGCCGCAGTTTTATTATTGAAGTTCCAGGGGTCGTACTAAAAGCTAATCACCATAGGCATGAAAAATTTAGAACTGTCATATCTTATTTTACGCTGTGAATGGGTACCTAGATGTCAAGTCTGTGCAGATTCTGTTCTATCGCTTAATTTGGCAGCCACTTGGTTCCAGGGTAAACAACGCCCCTTCCTTGGTAAGGTTTGGTGGGCCGTCTAAAATAGGAAGGGAGGTGATTTTCTACGCCACCACATGAATAACGACAGGCAGGTGCAAGCTAGCAGGAACGGTAATTAGTGTATTCTTTAAGGCTCCTTCTGCTTGCGTGCCCCACGACCGCCACCACCCAGATTGGTTTTTTTTCTTTAAAGAAAAGAAAAAAAAGGAAAAAAAGAAAAGGAAGAAAAAAAAAAGAGCCTGCGGTCACTCGTTTGAGTAAAAAATCGACAAGCGCAATCCAGAGCTCCAGACTTGGCAGGAAATTGAAGGGCGATCAATTCCCACCAAGCTCATCCAAGACCAGCGGTGGACTGATGTGGACTCACTCGACTATATAATATCTTTTGGGATTGGCTATTAAGGTGGGCAGTAATAGGATCGGCAGCTAAACAAATGTAGCGTTGGATTTGCTTCTGCACAAGGTGTGTTTATCGTTGCACGTCTTGGGCTGAACCGAACCCACCCCAGGCCCAGGAAGATGCCGAAATCACCAAACCAAACCCTGACTTGATTAGCAAAGAAAGTATGTCACGACTCAGAGCCGACCAACTTTTTTTGTCCACGGCATCCCACAAACGCATACCACCCTGTCATCTATCCGGCGCAAGCTTCCGGATGTGGAATAAGATTGATGCGAGATCACTTTCTCTCTCACTCTTCCAAAAATTCCCCTACTTTTTTTTTATTTCATGTTTTATCAACATGCTTTCAGCTGATCGTACTGCATAACAGTATTGGTGACGATCCCGTTCGAGGTTCATTTTTAGTAGCTTGAATGTTATGCGCTCACGTGCCCTCAAGGTCAAACACGCACCTCCTTTTTTGGGCTTCTTCGGCTTGTCTGTGGGTTAGGATGCAGTTCCCCTCTCACCCTTGGGGGAGGACGCGTTGTCGATCAGGGCAATCTTCAGCCTCGCATCGTCCTTCCGAAGGCTTGAGGCTATTGCTGTGCCAGCTCGTGTCAGCCCAGGCTCCCGAACCTCTTAGGGCTGGGTGGCTTGTCGCAACACGACCGTTTTTTCTTCTTTGTTCTCGCCATCCACCTAGCGGTATGGCAGCTTCCAATGACTGATTGAAGCGTCACCTGAATCGGAAGTCTAAGCTTGGCCAACCTGTCAGGAACATTAGGGTAGGTTCGCGCCGCGTCGGAATGCTAGGTATAATAATAAATTGGAGAGGGTCAACGCTTTTTTTTTGTCCACGGCCAAAATATTTATCGTACCATTGCCGGCCGACTCGCCGTCACAAGCCACCCCTACCCCATGTCGGCCGCTAGCGTCCCGTGGCCAGTATTCAGGCACAGCCATTAGAACCAGTTTAATCGTTTGGCTCGAAACACCAGTCACGGTGGGGACCGTCTCTCAGGTGCGTTCGTTGAGAGCCCACCCTAGATATCACCCACACACCCAATCCCAGTTCAAACCCTTGTCCACCAGCCCTGTCATGATGGATCAGGATTACCAGGGCTTGTGTTTTTGGTACGATGGGGTGCACACTCCCAGATTTAACATTCCCGACTCAGCATTACTTCTTTGAGGGCCCCCCCGGTTATTGGGAATCCCGCCGCGGTGTCTACTGTATGTATGTATGTATGTATGTATGTATGTATGTCTGTCTGTCTGGGTTCTTTTCTACTCTAGTCTAGTGCTTGCTGCAGATACCTTATCTACCAAAGCTAGTTCCAGTCTCGTTTCTCACTGCCTGCCGGAATTCAGGCCAATGCTGGTTGATACCATTACCTGCCACCTATCCAAGTACG